>NC_138070.1:39402174-39409674 GCF_964194185.1 Rhinolophus hipposideros
GATTCGGACCACACCGGCACTCTGCAGACCCTGGAGGCCTGCCCCGGGGTCCCACGGTGACTGCCCGACCCCCCCCCCCCACCCCCCGGGCTGTACATCCTTAACGGAGCTCAGCCCCGGGCCCGATCGTGCGCCAGTGGAGGAGCTGTCGCTTCAACACTGCCCCAGTGCGTCGGTTTCATTCCGTGACACAGCCTGTGTGTCCCTCCTTCCTCCACCCCCCCACTCCCAACCGCTGTCTCTCTGGCTTCTGTCACCGCCAGGGAAGTGGCAGAGGCCCCGTGGAGCCACGGGTGGCCCGAAGGGCCTCACTGCAGGAAAAGAGTAACCCGCTGCCCACGACCGCGGCGTCCTGAGGACGCGGGGAGCAGGCGGGAGGCGCGGCGCTGCTGGAGCCGGCAGGCGGGGAAAGGCTCGCCGCCGGCGCGGCCCAACAACCTGGCGCGCTCACCACGAAGGCCGGGTAGCTGCTCTTGGGGCGCCGAGAGCCCGGTACCAGCGTCTACGGCCATACCACCCTGCACGCGCCCGATCTCGGCTGATCTCGGAAGCTAAGCACGGTCGGGCTGGTTAGTACTTGGATGGGAGACCGCCTGGCAATACCTGGTGCGCTAGGCTTTTACCCGCCACTTTTTTTGCGGCCGCCCTGCCCCTGGACCCTCTGCAGCCGCCAACCCAGCCACAGGACCCCTGGCCAGCAGGGCTGGGCGGGGTGGGGGGGTGGGTAGTGGGAGGGTGGGGTCCGGGCCGCCGCCGAGACCTACAGCCTCGCATACCCGGCCGCACGCCAGGCACCTGGGCCAGGTCTCCCCCCACAGCACCTTCTATAGCCTCTTTTTTCCCCCGCAAGGGCATGCTGTCAACCCGCAGACCTTCGCCGCCCCCACGACCCCGCCCCCAAAGCCGAAGCCCAGGGCTGCCTGCCCGCGCAGGCCTCCAAACGGCCTCGGGCGGCTCTCTCCTGCCAAGGCAGTGCGGCTCCTTGGCACCTCGGTGTCCTTGGCAGAGGGGTGACCGTCCCACTGCCTGCACCCGGGCCCGGAGACAGAGAGACTGGTTGTCCCAGGACAGCAAGCCGAGGGGACGCCCAGCCGCCCCACCCCACCGGAGGACTCTGTCTCCGCGGGTAGGCACCGCGGCCCCTCCCCCAGCGCCCTTCCTTCTCCCAGGAGAGCCGTGTGCGCTCGGTTCCCGCCGTGCGGCCGCTGTGGTCCCCGGCGCACAGCCACAAAAGAGCCCGGCCAAAGCAGCGGAGGGAGGTAGTGCCACAACTGCACGCGCGCCGGCGTCTCCCCGGGCCTCCAGGAGAGACCACCACAGGGGAAAAACAGGCAGGCAGGCAGGCCCAAAACCCACAGGTATAAGGTGCATGGGTCAGAGCCTCTCCCTTCGCGTGACAAACCCCGGACGAGATTCGGACCACACCGGCACTCTGCAGACCCTGGAGGCCTGCCCCGGGGTCCCACGGTGACTGCCCGCCCTCCCCCTCCCCCGGGCTGTACATCCTTAACGGAGCCCAGCCCTGGGCGCGACCGTCCGCAGGTGGAGGAGCTGTCCCTTCAACACTGCCCCCGTGCGTCGGTCCCATTCCGTGACACAGCCTGTGTGTCCCTCCTTCCTCCACCCCCCCACTCCCAACCGCTGTCTCTCTGGCTTCTGTCACCGCCAGGGAAGTGGCAGAGGCCCCGTGTAGCCACGGGTGGCCCGAAGGGCCACACTGCAGGAAAAGAGTAACCCGCTGCCCACGCCCGCGGCGTCCTGAGGAGGCGGGGAGCAGGCGGGAGGCGCGGCGCTGCTGCAGCCGGCAGGCGTGGAGAGGCTCGCCGCCGGCGCGGCCCAACAACCTGGCGCGCGCTCACCACGAAGGCCGGGCAGCTGCTCTTGGGGCGCCGAGAGCCCGGTCCCAGCGTCTACGGCCATACCACCCTGCACGCGTCCAATCTCCTCTGATCTCGGAAGCTAAGCAGGGTCCGGCCTGGTTAGTACTAGGATGGGAGACCGCCTGGGAATACCGGGAGCTCTAGGCTTTTACCCGCCACTCCTTTTGCGGCCGCCCTGCCCCTGGACCCTCTGCAGCCGCCAACCCCGCCACAGGACCCCTGGCCAGCGGGGCTGGGCGGGGTGGGGGGGGTGGGTAGTGGGAGGGTGGGGTCCGGGCCGCCGCCGAGACCTACAGCCGCGCAGACCCGGCCTCACGCCAGGCGCCTGGGCCAGGTGTCCCCCCACAGCCCCTTCTGTAGCCTCTTTTTTCCACCGCAAGCGCATGCTGTCAACCCGCAGACCTTCGCCGCGCCCACGACCCCGCCCCCAAAGCCCAAGCCCAGGGCTGCCTGCCCGCGCAGGCCTCCAAACGGCCTCGGGCGGCTCTCTCCTGCCAAGGCAGTGCGGCTCCTTGGCACCTCGGTGTCCTTGGCAGAGGGGTGACCGTCCCACTGCCTGCACCCGGGCCCGGAGACAGAGAGACTGGTTGTCCCAGGACAGCAAGCCGAGGGGACGCCCAGCCGCCCCACCCCACCGGAGGACTCCGTCTCCGCGGGCAGGCACCGCGGCCCTCCCCCAGCGCCCTTCCTCCTCCCAGGAGAGCCGTGTGCGCTCGGTTCCCGCCGGCCGGCCGCTGCGGCCCCCGGCGCACAGCCACAAAAGAGCCCGGCCAAAGCAGCGGAGGGAGGTAGTGCCACAACTGCACGCGCACGGGCGTCTCCCCGGGCCTCCAGGAGAGACCACCAAGGGGAAAAGCAGGCAGGCAGGCAGGCCCAAAACCCACAGGTATAAGGTGCCTGGGTCAGAGCCTCTCCCTTCGCGTGACAAACCTCGGACGAGATTCGGACCACACCGGCACTCTGCAGACCCTGGAGGCCTGCCCCGGGGTCCCACGGTGACTGCCCGACCCCCCCCCCCACCCCCCGGGCTGTACATCCTTAACGGAGCTCAGCCCCGGGCCCGATCGTGCGCCAGTGGAGGAGCTGTCGCTTCAACACTGCCCCAGTGCGTCGGTTTCATTCCGTGACACAGCCTGTGTGTCCCTCCTTCCTCCACCCCCCCACTCCCAACCGCTGTCTCTCTGGCTTCTGTCACCGCCAGGGAAGTGGCAGAGGCCCTGTGGAGCCACGGGTGGCCCGAAGGGCCTCACTGCAGGAAAAGAGTAACCCGCTGCCCACGACCGCGGCGTCCTGAGGACGCGGGGAGCAGGCGGGAGGCGCGGCGCTGCTGGAGCCGGCAGGCGGGGAAAGGCTCGCCGCCGGCGCGGCCCAACAACCTGGCGCGCTCACCACGAAGGCCGGGTAGCTGCTCTTGGGGCGCCGAGAGCCCGGTACCAGCGTCTACGGCCATACCACCCTGCACGCGCCCGATCTCGGCTGATCTCGGAAGCTAAGCACGGTCGGGCTGGTTAGTACTTGGATGGGAGACCGCCTGGCAATACCTGGTGCGCTAGGCTTTTACCCGCCACTTTTTTTGCGGCCGCCCTGCCCCTGGACCCTCTGCAGCCGCCAACCCAGCCACAGGACCCCTGGCCAGCAGGGCTGGGCGGGGTGGGGGGGGTGGGTAGTGGGAGGGTGGGGTCCGGGCCGCCGCCGAGACCTACAGCCTCGCATACCCGGCCGCACGCCAGGCACCTGGGCCAGGTCTCCCCCCACAGCACCTTCTATAGCCTCTTTTTTCCCCCGCAAGGGCATGCTGTCAACCCGCAGACCTTCGCCGCCCCCACGACCCCGCCCCCAAAGCCGAAGCCCAGGGCTGCCTGCCCGCGCAGGCCTCCAAACGGCCTCGGGCGGCTCTCTCCTGCCAAGGCAGTGCGGCTCCTTGGCACCTCGGTGTCCTTGGCAGAGGGGTGACCGTCCCACTGCCTGCACCCGGGCCCGGAGACAGAGAGACTGGTTGTCCCAGGACAGCAAGCCGAGGGGACGCCCAGCCGCCCCACCCCACCGGAGGACTCTGTCTCCGCGGGTAGGCACCGCGGCCCCTCCCCCAGCGCCCTTCCTTCTCCCAGGAGAGCCGTGTGCGCTCGGTTCCCGCCGTGCGGCCGCTGTGGTCCCCGGCGCACAGCCACAAAAGAGCCCGGCCAAAGCAGCGGAGGGAGGTAGTGCCACAACTGCACGCGCGCCGGCGTCTCCCCGGGCCTCCAGGAGAGACCACCACAGGGGAAAAACAGGCAGGCAGGCAGGCCCAAAACCCACAGGTATAAGGTGCATGGGTCAGAGCCTCTCCCTTCGCGTGACAAACCCCGGACGAGATTCGGACCACACCGGCACTCTGCAGACCCTGGAGGCCTGCCCCGGGGTCCCACGGTGACTGCCCGCCCTCCCCCTCCCCCGGGCTGTACATCCTTAACGGAGCCCAGCCCTGGGCGCGACCGTCCGCAGGTGGAGGAGCTGTCCCTTCAACACTGCCCCCGTGCGTCGGTCCCATTCCGTGACACAGCCTGTGTGTCCCTCCTTCCTCCACCCCCCCACTCCCAACCGCTGTCTCTCTGGCTTCTGTCACCGCCAGGGAAGTGGCAGAGGCCCCGTGTAGCCACGGGTGGCCCGAAGGGCCACACTGCAGGAAAAGAGTAACCCGCTGCCCACGCCCGCGGCGTCCTGAGGAGGCGGGGAGCAGGCGGGAGGCGCGGCGCTGCTGCAGCCGGCAGGCGTGGAGAGGCTCGCCGCCGGCGCGGCCCAACAACCTGGCGCGCGCTCACCACGAAGGCCGGGCAGCTGCTCTTGGGGCGCCGAGAGCCCGGTCCCAGCGTCTACGGCCATACCACCCTGCACGCGTCCAATCTCCTCTGATCTCGGAAGCTAAGCAGGGTCCGGCCTGGTTAGTACTAGGATGGGAGACCGCCTGGGAATACCGGGAGCTCTAGGCTTTTACCCGCCACTCCTTTTGCGGCCGCCCTGCCCCTGGACCCTCTGCAGCCGCCAACCCCGCCACAGGACCCCTGGCCAGCGGGGCTGGGCGGGGTGGGGGGGGTGGGTAGTGGGAGGGTGGGGTCCGGGCCGCCGCCGAGACCTACAGCCGCGCAGACCCGGCCTCACGCCAGGCGCCTGGGCCAGGTGTCCCCCCACAGCCCCTTCTGTAGCCTCTTTTTTCCACCGCAAGCGCATGCTGTCAACCCGCAGACCTTCGCCGCGCCCACGACCCCGCCCCCAAAGCCCAAGCCCAGGGCTGCCTGCCCGCGCAGGCCTCCAAACGGCCTCGGGCGGCTCTCTCCTGCCAAGGCAGTGCGGCTCCTTGGCACCTCGGTGTCCTTGGCAGAGGGGTGACCGTCCCACTGCCTGCACCCGGGCCCGGAGACAGAGAGACTGGTTGTCCCAGGACAGCAAGCCGAGGGGACGCCCAGCCGCCCCACCCCACCGGAGGACTCCGTCTCCGCGGGCAGGCACCGCGGCCCTCCCCCAGCGCCCTTCCTTCTCCCAGGAGAGCCGTGTGCGCTCGGTTCCCGCCGGCCGGCCGCTGCGGCCCCCGGCGCACAGCCACAAAAGAGCCCGGCCAAAGCAGCGGAGGGAGGTAGTGCCACAACTGCACGCGCACGGGCGTCTCCCCGGGCCTCCAGGAGAGACCACCAAGGGGAAAAGCAGGCAGGCAGGCAGGCCCAAAACCCACAGGTATAAGGTGCCTGGGTCAGAGCCTCTCCCTTCGCGTGACAAACCTCGGACGAGATTCGGACCACACCGGCACTCTGCAGACCCTGGAGGCCTGCCCCGGGGTCCCACGGTGACTGCCCGACCCCCCCCCCCACCCCCCGGGCTGTACATCCTTAACGGAGCTCAGCCCCGGGCCCGATCGTGCGCCAGTGGAGGAGCTGTCGCTTCAACACTGCCCCAGTGCGTCGGTTTCATTCCGTGACACAGCCTGTGTGTCCCTCCTTCCTCCACCCCCCCACTCCCAACCGCTGTCTCTCTGGCTTCTGTCACCGCCAGGGAAGTGGCAGAGGCCCTGTGGAGCCACGGGTGGCCCGAAGGGCCTCACTGCAGGAAAAGAGTAACCCGCTGCCCACGACCGCGGCGTCCTGAGGACGCGGGGAGCAGGCGGGAGGCGCGGCGCTGCTGGAGCCGGCAGGCGGGGAAAGGCTCGCCGCCGGCGCGGCCCAACAACCTGGCGCGCTCACCACGAAGGCCGGGTAGCTGCTCTTGGGGCGCCGAGAGCCCGGTACCAGCGTCTACGGCCATACCACCCTGCACGCGCCCGATCTCGGCTGATCTCGGAAGCTAAGCACGGTCGGGCTGGTTAGTACTTGGATGGGAGACCGCCTGGCAATACCTGGTGCGCTAGGCTTTTACCCGCCACTTTTTTTGCGGCCGCCCTGCCCCTGGACCCTCTGCAGCCGCCAACCCAGCCACAGGACCCCTGGCCAGCAGGGCTGGGCGGGGTGGGGGGGGTGGGTAGTGGGAGGGTGGGGTCCGGGCCGCCGCCGAGACCTACAGCCTCGCATACCCGGCCGCACGCCAGGCACCTGGGCCAGGTCTCCCCCCACAGCACCTTCTATAGCCTCTTTTTTCCCCCGCAAGGGCATGCTGTCAACCCGCAGACCTTCGCCGCCCCCACGACCCCGCCCCCAAAGCCGAAGCCCAGGGCTGCCTGCCCGCGCAGGCCTCCAAACGGCCTCGGGCGGCTCTCTCCTGCCAAGGCAGTGCGGCTCCTTGGCACCTCGGTGTCCTTGGCAGAGGGGTGACCGTCCCACTGCCTGCACCCGGGCCCGGAGACAGAGAGACTGGTTGTCCCAGGACAGCAAGCCGAGGGGACGCCCAGCCGCCCCACCCCACCGGAGGACTCTGTCTCCGCGGGTAGGCACCGCGGCCCCTCCCCCAGCGCCCTTCCTTCTCCCAGGAGAGCCGTGTGCGCTCGGTTCCCGCCGTGCGGCCGCTGTGGTCCCCGGCGCACAGCCACAAAAGAGCCCGGCCAAAGCAGCGGAGGGAGGTAGTGCCACAACTGCACGCGCGCCGGCGTCTCCCCGGGCCTCCAGGAGAGACCACCACAGGGGAAAAACAGGCAGGCAGGCAGGCCCAAAACCCACAGGTATAAGGTGCATGGGTCAGAGCCTCTCCCTTCGCGTGACAAACCCCGGACGAGATTCGGACCACACCGGCACTCTGCAGACCCTGGAGGCCTGCCCCGGGGTCCCACGGTGACTGCCCGCCCTCCCCCTCCCCCGGGCTGTACATCCTTAACGGAGCCCAGCCCTGGGCGCGACCGTCCGCAGGTGGAGGAGCTGTCCCTTCAACACTGCCCCCGTGCGTCGGTCCCATTCCGTGACACAGCCTGTGTGTCCCTCCTTCCTCCACCCCCCCACTCCCAACCGCTGTCTCTCTGGCTTCTGTCACCGCCAGGGAAGTGGCAGAGGCCCCGTGTAGCCACGGGTGGCCCGAAGGGCCACACTGCAGGAAAAGAGTAACCCGCTGCCCACGCCCGCGGCGTCCTGAGGAGGCGGGGAGCAGGCGGGAGGCGCGGCGCTGCTGCAGCCGGCAGGCGTGGAGAGGCTCGCCGCCGGCGCGGCCCAACAACCTGGCGCGCGCTCACCAC
>NC_138070.1:39412174-39414674 GCF_964194185.1 Rhinolophus hipposideros
GGTGGAGGAGCTGTCGCTTCAACACTGCCCCCGTGCGTCGGTCCCATTCCGTGACACAGCCTGTGTGTCCCACCTTCCTCCCCCCCCCCACTCCCAACCGCTGTCTCTCTGGCTTCTGTCACCGCCAGGGAAGTGGCACAGGCCCCGTGGAGCCACTGGTGGCGCGAAGGGGTCTCACTGCGGGCGAAGAGTAACCCGCTGCCCACGCCCGCGGCGTCCTGAGGAGGCGGGGAGCAGGTGGGAGGCGCGGCGCTTCTGGAGCTGGTAGGCGGGGAGAGGCTCGCGCCGGCGCGGCCCAACAACCTGGCGCGCGCTCACCAAAAAGGCCGGGCGGCTGCTCTTGGGGCGCCGGGAGCCCGGTCCCAGCGTCTACGGCCATACCACCCTCAACGCGCCCGATCTCGGCTGATCTCGGAAGCTAAGCAGGGTCGGGCTGGTTAGTACTTGGATGGGAGACCGCCTGGCAATACCTGGTGCGCTAGGCTTTTACCCGCCACTTTTTTTGCGGCCGCCATGCCCCTGGACCCTCTGCAGCCGCCAACCCCGCCACAGGACCCCTGGCCAGCGGGGCTGGGCGGGGTGGGGGGGTGGGTAGTGGGAGGGTGGGGTCCGGGCCGCCGCCGAGACCTACAGCCTCGCATACCCGGCCGCAAGCCAGGCACCTGGGCCAGGTGTCCCCCCACAGCCCCTTCTGTAGCCTCTTTTTTCCCCCGCAAGCGCATGCTGTCAACCCGCAGACCTTCGCCGCGCCCACGACCCCGCCCCCAAAGCCCAAGCCCAGGGCTGCCTGCCCGCGCAGGCCTCCAAAAGGCCTCGGGCGGCTCTCTCCTGCCAAGGCAGTGCGGCTCCTTGGCACCTCGGTGTCCTTGGCAGAGGGGTGACCGTCCCACTGCCTGCACCCGGGCCCGGAGACAGAGGGACTGGTTGTCCCAGGACAGCAAGCCGAGGGGACGCCCAGCCGCCCCACCCCACCGGAGGACTCCGTCTCCGCGGGCAGGCACCTCGGCCCTCCCCCAGCGCCCTTCCTCCTCCCAGGAGAGCCGTGTGCGCTCGGTTCCCGCCGTGCGGCCGCTGTGGTTCCCGGCGCACAGCCACAAAAGAGCCCGGCCAAAGCAGCGGAGGGAGGTAGTGCCACAACTGCATGCGCACGGCCGTCTCCCCGGGTCTCCAGGAGAGACCACCACAGGGAAAAAGCAGGCAGGCAGGCAGGCCCAAAACCCACAGGTATAAGGTGCCTGGGTCAGAGCCTCTCCTTTCGCGTGACAAACCCCGGACGAGATTCGGACCACACCGACACTCTGCACACCCTGGAGGCCTGCCCCGGGGTCCCACGGTGACTGCCCGCCCCCCCCCCCCCCCGGGCTGTACATCCTTAAGGGAGCCCAGCCCCGGGCGCGACCGTCCCCCGGTGGAGGAGCTGTCGCTTCAACACTGCCCCCGTGCGTCGGTCCCATTCCGTGACACAGCCTGTGTGTCCCACCTTCCTCCCCCCCCCCACTCCCAACCGCTGTCTCTCTGGCTTCTGTCACCGCCAGGGAAGTGGCACAGGCCCCGTGGAGCCACTGGTGGCGCGAAGGTGTCTCACTGCGGGCGAAGAGTAACCCGCTGCCCACGCCCGCGGCGTCCTGAGGAGGCGGGGAGCAGGTGGGAGGCGCGGCGCTTCTGGAGCTGGTAGGCGGGGAGAGGCTCGCGCCGGCGCGGCCCAACAACCTGGCGCGCGCTCAACAAAAAGGCCGGGCGGCTGCTCTTGGGGCGCCGGGAGCCCGGTCCCAGCGTCTACGGCCATACCACCCTCAACGCGCCCGATCTCGGCTGATCTCGGAAGCTAAGCACGGTCGGGCTGGTTAGTACTTGGATGGGAGACCGCCTGGCAATACCTGGTGCGCTAGGCTTTTACCCGCCACTTTTTTTGCGGCCGCCATGCCCCTGGACCCTCTGCAGCCGCCAACCCCGCCACAGGACCCCTGGCCAGCGGGGCTGGGCGGGGTGGGGGGGGTGGGTAGTGGGAGGGTGGGGTCCGGGCCGCCGCCGAGACCTACAGCCTCGCATACCCGGCCGCAAGCCAGGCACCTGGGCCAGGTCTCCCCCCACAGCACCTTCTATAGCCTCTTTTTTCCCCCGCAAGCGCATGCTGTCAACCCGCAGACCTTCGCCGCCCCCACGACCCCGCCCCCAAAGCCCAAACCCAGGGCTGCCTGCCCGCGCAGGCCTCCAAACGGCTTCGGGCGGCTTTCTCCTGCCAAGGCAGTGCGGCTCCTTGGCACCTCGGTGTCCTTGGCAAAGGAATGACCGTCCCACTGCCTGCACCCGGGCCCGGAGACAGAGGGACTGGTTGTCCCAGGACAGCAAGCCGAGGGGACGCCCAGCCGCCCCACCCCACCGGAGGACTCCGTCTCCGCGGGCAGGCACCGCGGCCCCTCCCCCAGCGCCCTTCCTTCTCCCAGGAGAGCCGTGTGCGCTCGGTTCCCGCCGGCCGGCCGCTGCGGCCCCCGGCGCACAG
>NC_138070.1:39429674-39467174 GCF_964194185.1 Rhinolophus hipposideros
GGTGGGGTCCGGGCCGCCGCCGAGACCTACAGCCTCGCATACCCGGCCGCAAGCCAGGCACCTGGGCCAGGTCTCCCCCCACAGCACCTTCTATAGCCTCTTTTTTCCCCCGCAAGCGCATGCTGTCAACCCGCAGACCTTCGCCGACCCCACGACCCCGCCCCCAAAGCCCAAGCCCAGGGCTGCCTGCCCGCGCAGGCCTCCAAACGGCTTCGGGCGGATTTCTCCTGCCTAGGCAGTGCGGCTCCTTGGCACCTCGGTGTCCTTGGCAAAGGGGTGACCGTCCCACTGCCTGCACCCGGGCCCGGAGACAGAGGGACTGGTTGTCCCAGGACAGCAAGCCGAGGGGACGCCCAGCCGCCCCACCCCACCGGAGGACTCCGTCTCCGCGGGCAGGCACCGCGGCCCCTCCCCCAGCGCCCTTCCTTCTCCCAGGAGAGCCGTGTGCGCTCGGTTCCCGCCAGCCGGCCGCTGCGGCCCCCGGCGCACAGCCACAAAAGAGCCCGGCCAAAGCAGCGGAGGGAGGGAGTGCCACAACTGCACGCGCGCGGGCGTCTCCCCGGGCCTCCAGAAGAGACCACCACAGGGGAAAAGCAGGCAGGCAGGCAGTCCAAAACCCACAGGTATAAGGTGCCTGGGTCAGAGCCTCTCCTTTCGCGTGACAAACCCCGGACGAGATTCGGACCACACCGGCACTCTGCAGAACCTGGAGGCCTGCCCCGGGGTCCCACGGTGACTGCCCGCCCCCCCCCCCCCGCTGTACATCCTTAACGGAGCCCAGCCCAGGGCCCGACCATGCGCCCGTGGAGGAGCTGTCGCTTCAACACTGCCCCCGTGCGTGGGTCCCATTACGTGACACAGCCTGTGTGTCCCTCCTTCCTCCACCCCCCCACTCCCAACCGCTGTCTCTCTGGCTTCTGTCACCGCCAGGGAAGTGGCAGAGGCCCCGTGGAGCCACGGGTGGCCCGAAGGGCCTCACTGCGGGCAAAGAGTAACCCGCTGCCCACGCCCGCGGCGTCCTGAGGAGGCGGGGAGCAGGCGGGAGGCGCGGCGCTGCTGCAGCCGGCAGGCGTGAAGAGGCTCGCCGCCGGCGCGGCCCAACAACCTGGTGCGCGCTCACCACGAAGGCCGGGCAGCTGCTCTTGGGGCGCCGAGAGCCCGGTCCCAGCGTCTACGGCCATACCACCCTGCACGCGTCCAATCTCCTCTGATCTCGGAAGCTAAGCAGGGTGCGGCCTGGTTAGTACTTGGATGGGAGACCGCCTGGGAATACCGGGTGCTCTAGGCTTTTACCCGCCACTCCTTTTGCGGCCGCCCTGCCCCTGGACCCTCTGCAGCCGCCAACCCCGCCACAGGACCCCTGGCCAGCGAAGCTGCGCGGGGTGGGGGGGGTGGGTAGTGGGAGGGTGGGGTCCGGGCCGCCACCGAGACCTACAGCCGCGCAGACCCGGCCTCACGCCAGGCGCCTGGGCCAGGTGTCCCCCCACAGCCCCTTCTGTAGCCTCTTTTTTCCACCGCAAGCGCATGCTGTCAACCCGCAGACCTTCGCCGCGCCCACGACCCCGCCCCCAAAGCCCAAGCCCAGGGCTGCCTGCCCGCGCAGGCCTCCAAACGGCCTCGGGCGGCTCTCTCCTGCCAAGGCAGTGCGGCTCCTTGGCACCTCGGTGTCCTTGGCAGAGGGGTGACCGTCCCACTGCCTGCACCCGGGCCCGGAGACAGAGAGACTGGTTGTCCCAGGACAGCAAGCCGAGGGGACGCCCAGCCGCCCCACCTCACCGGAGGACTCCGTCTCCGCGGGCAGGCACCGCGGCCCTCCCCCAGCGCCCTTCCTCCTCCCAGGAGAGCCGTGTGCGCTCGGTTCCCGCCGGCCCTCCGCTGTAATCCCCGGCGCACAGCCACAAAAGAGCCCGGCCAAAGCAGCGGAGGGAGGTAGTGCCACAACTGCACGCGCGCCGGCGTCTCCCCGGGCCTCCAGGAGAGACCACCACAGGGGAAAAGCAGGCAGGCAGGCAGGCCCAAAACCCACAGGTATAAGGTGCCTGGGTCAGAGCCTCTCCCTTCGCGTGACAAACCCCGGACGAGATTCGGACCACACCGGCACTCTGCAGACCCTGGAGGCCTGCCCCGGGGTCCCACGGTGACACCCCGCCCCCCCCCCCCCCCCCCGGGCTGTACATCCTTAACGGAGCCCAGCCCCGGGCCCGACCGTGCGCCGGTGGAGAAGCTGTCGCTTCAACACTGCCCCCGTGCGTCGGTTTCATTCCGTGACACAGCCTGTGTGTCCCTCCTTCCTCCACCCCCCCACTCCCAACCGCTGTCTCTCTGGCTTCTGTCACCGCCAGGGAAGTGGCAGAGGCCCCGTGTAGCCACGGGTGGCCCGAAGGGCCACACTGCAGGAAAAGAGTAACCCGCTGCCCACGCCCGCGGCGTCCTGAGGAGGCGGGGAGCAGGCGGGAGGCGCGGCGCTGCTGCAGCCGGCAGGCGTGGAGAGGCTCGCCGCCGGCGCGGCCCAACAACCTGGCGCGCGCTCACCACGAAGGCCGGGCAGCTGCTCTTGGGGCGCCGAGAGCCCGGTCCCAGCGTCTACGGCCATACCACCCTGCACGCGTCCAATCTCCTCTGATCTCGGAAGCTAAGCAATGTCTGGCCTGCTTAGTACTTGGATGGGAGACCGCCTGGGAATACCGGGAGCTCTAGGCTTTTACCCGCCACTCCTTTTGCGGCCGCCCTGCCCCTGGACCCTCTGCAGCCGCCAACCCCGCCACAGGACCCCTGGCCAGCGGGGCTGGGCGGGGTGGGGGGGGTGGGTAGTGGGAGGGTGGGGTCCGGGCCGCCACCGAGACCTACAGCCGCGCAGACCCGGCCTCACGCCAGGCGCCTGGGCCAGGTGTCCCCCCACAGCCCCTTCTGTAGCCTCTTTTTTCCCCCGCAAGCGCATGCTGTCAACCCGCAGACCTTCGCCGCGCCCACGACCCCGCCCCCAAAGCCCAAGCCCAGGGCTGCCTGCCCGCGCAGGCCTCCAAACGGCCTCGGGCGGCTCTCTCCTGCCAAGGCAGTGCGGCTCCTTGGCACCTCGGTGTCCTTGGCAGAGGGGTGACCGTCCCACTGCCTGCACCCGGGCCCGGAGACAGAGAGACTGGTTGTCCCAGGACAGCAAGCCGAGGGGACGCCCAGCCGCCCCACCCCACCGGAGGACTCCGTCTCCGCGGGCAGGCACCGCGGCCCCTCCCCCAGCGCCCTTCCTTCTCCCAGGAGAGCCGTGTGCGCTCGGTTCCCGCCGTGCGGCCGCTGTGGTTCCCGGCGCACAGCCACCAAAGAGCCCGGCCAAAGCAGCGGAGGGAGGTAGTGCCACAACTGCACGCGCGCCGGCGTCTCCCCGGGCCTCCAGGAGAGACCACCACAGGGGAAAAGCAGGCAGGCAGGCAGGCCCAAAACCCACAGGTATAAGGTGCCTGGGTCAGAGCCTCTCCCTTCGCGTGACAAACCCCGGACGAGATTCGGACCACACCGGCACTCTGCAGACCCTGGAGGCCTGCCCCGGGGTCCCACGGTGACTGCCCGCCCCCCCCCTCCCCCGGGCTGTACATCCTTAACTGAGCCCAGCCCCGGGCGCGACCGTCCGCAGGTGGAGGAGCTGTCGCTTCAACACTGCCCCCGTGCGTCGGTCCCATTCCGTGACACAGCCTGTGTGTCCCACCTTCGTCCCCCCCCCCCACTCCCAACCGCTGTCTCTCTGGCTTCTGTCACCGCCAGGGAAGTGGCACAGGCCCCGTGGAGCCACTGGTGGCGCGAAGGGGCCTCACTGCGGGCGAAGAGTAACCCGCTGCCCACGCCCGCGGCGTCCTGAGGAGGCGGGGAGCAGGTGGGAGGCGCGGCGCTGCTGGAGCCGGCAGGCGGGGAGAGGCTCGCGCCGGCGCGGCCCAACAACCTGGCGCGCGCTCACCAAAAAGGCCGGGCGGCTGCTCTTGGGGCGCCGGGAGCCCGGACCCAGCGTCTACGGCCATACCACCCTGAACGCGCCCGATCTCGGCTGATCTCGGAAGCTAAGCAGGGTCGGGCTGGTTAGTACTTGGATGGGAGACCGCGTGGCAATACCTGGTGCGCTAGGCTTTTACCCGCCACTTTTTTTGCGGCCGCCATGCCCCTGGACCCTCTGCAGCCGCCAACCCCGCCACAGGAAACCTGGCCAGCGGGGCTGGACGGGGTGGGGGGGTGGGTAGTGGGAGGGTGGGGTCCGGGCCGCCGCCGAGACCTACAGCCTCGCATACCCGGCCGCAAGCCAGGCACCTGGGCCAGGTCTCCCCCCACAGCACCTTCTATAGCCTCTTTTTTCCCCCGCAAGCGCATGCTGTCAACCCGCAGACCTTCGCCGACCCCACGACCCCGCCCCCAAAGCCCAAGCCCAGGGCTGCCTGCCCGCGCAGGCCTCCAAACGGCTTCGGGCGGCTTTCTCCTGCCAAGGCAGTGCGGCTCCTTGGCACCTCGGTGTCCTTGGCAAAGGGGTGACCGTCCCACTGCCTGCACCCGGGCCCGGAGACAGAGGGACTGGTTGTCCCAGGACAGCAAGCCGAGGGGACGCCCAGCCGCCCCACCCCACCGGAGGACTCCGTCTCCGCGGGCAGGCACCGCGGCCCCTCCCCCAGCGCCCTTCCTTCTCCCAGGAGAGCCGTGTGCGCTCGGTTCCCGCCAGCCGGCCGCTGCGGCCCCCGGCGCACAGCCACAAAAGAGCCCGGCCAAAGCAGCGGAGGGAGGGAGTGCCACAACTGCATGCGCGCGGGCGTTGCCCCGGGCCTCCAGAAGAGACCACCACAGGGGAAAAGCAGGCAGGCAGGCAGTCCAAAACCCACAGGTATAAGGTGCCTGGGTCAGAGCCTCTCCTTTCGCGTGACAAACCCCGGACGAGATTCGGACCACACCGGCACTCTGCAGAACCTGGAGGCCTGCCCCGGGGTCCCACGGTGACTGCCCGCCCCCCCCCCCCGCTGTACATCCTTAACGGAGCCCAGCCCAGGGCCCGACCATGCGCCCGTGGAGGAGCTGTCGCTTCAACACTGCCCCCGTGCGTGGGTCCCATTCCGTGACACAGCCTGTGTGTCCCTCCTTCCTCCACCCCCCCACTCCCAACCGCTGTCTCTCTGGCTTCTGTCACCGCCAGGGAAGTGGCAGAGGCCCCGTGGAGCCACGGGTGGCCCGAAGGGCCTCACTGCGGGCAAAGAGTAACCCGCTGCCCACGCCCGCGGCGTCCTGAGGAGGCGGGGAGCAGGCGGGAGGCGCGGCGCTGCTGCAGCCGGCAGGCGTGGAGAGGCTCGCCGCCGGCGCGGCCCAACAACCTGGTGCGCGCTCACCACGAAGGCCGGGCAGCTGCTCTTGGGGCGCCGAGAGCCCGGTCCCAGCGTCTACGGCCATACCACCCTGCACGCGTCCAATCTCCTCTGATCTCGGAAGCTAAGCAGGGTGCGGCCTGGTTAGTACTTGGATGGGAGACCGCCTGGGAATACCGGGTGCTCTAGGCTTTTACCCGCCACTCCTTTTGCGGCCGCCCTGCCCCTGGACCCTCTGCAGCCGCAACCCCGCCACAGGACCCCTGGCCAGCGAAGCTGCGCGGGGTGGGGGGGGTGGGTAGTGGGAGGGTGGGGTCCGGGCCGCCACCGAGACCTACAGCCGCGCAGACCCGGCCTCACGCCAGTCGCCTGGGCCAGGTGTCCCCCCACAGCCCCTTCTGTAGCCTCTTTTTTCCACCGCAAGCTCATGCTGTCAACCCGCAGACCTTCGCCGCGCCCACGACCCCGCCACCAAAGCCCAAGCCCAGGGCTGCCTGCCCGCGCAGGCCTCCAAACGGCCTCGGGCGGCTCTCTCCTGCCAAGGCAGTGCGGCTCCTTGGCACCTCGGTGTCCTTGGCAGAGGGGTGACCGTCCCACTGCCTGCACCCGGGCCCGGAGACAGAGAGACTGGTTGTCCCAGGACAGCAAGCCGAGGGGACGCCCAGCCGCCCCACCCCACCGGAGGACTCCGTCTCCGCGGGCAGGCACCGCGGCCCTCCCCCAGCGCCCTTCCTCCTCCCAGGAGAGCCGTGTGCGCTCGGTTCCCGCCGGCCCTCCGCTGTAATCCCCGGCGCACAGCCACAAAAGAGACCGGCCAAAGCAGCGGAGGGAGGTAGTGCCACAACTGCACGCGCGCCGGCGTCTCCCCGGGCCTCCAGGAGAGACCACCACAGGGGAAAAGCAGGCAGGCAGGCAGGCCCAAAAGCCACAGGTATAAGGTGCCTGGGTCAGAGCCTCTCCTTTCGCGTGACAAACCCCGGACGAGATTCGGACCACACCGGCACTCTGCAGACCCTGGAGGCCTGCCCTGGGGTCCCACGGTGACTGCCCGCCCCCCCCCCCCCGGGCTGTACATCCTTAACGGAGCCCAGCCCCGGGCGCGACCGTCCGCAGGTGGAGGAGCTGTCCCTTCAACACTGCCCCCGTGTGTCGGTCCCATTCCGTGACACAGCCTGTGTGTCCCTCCTTCCCCCCCCCACTCCCAACCGCTGTCTCTCTGGCTTCTGTCACCGCCAGGGAAGTGGCAGAGGCCCCGTGGAGGCACGGGTGGCCCGAAGGGGCCTCACTGCGGGCAAAGAGTATCCCGCTGCCCACGCCCGCGGCGTCCTGAGGAGGCGGGGAGCAGGCGGGAGGCGCGGCCCTGCTGGAGCCGGCAGGCTGGGAGAGGCTCGCCGCCGGCGCGGCCCAACAACCTGGCGCGCGCTCACCACGAAGGCCGGGCAGCTGCTCTTGGGGCGCCGAGAGCCCGGTCCCAGCGTCTACGGCCATACCACCCTGCACGCGTCCAATCTCCTCTGATCTCGGAAGCTAAGCAGGGTCCGGCCTGGTTAGTACTTGGATGGGAGACCGCCTGGGAATACCGGGTGCTCTAGGCTTTTACCCGCCACTCCTTTTGCGGCCGCCCTGCCCCTGGACCCTCTGCAGCCGCCAACCCCGCCACAGGACCCCTGGCCAGCGGGGCTGGGCGGGGTGGGGGGGGTGGGTGGTGGGAGGGTGGGGTCCGGGCCGCCGCCGAGACCTACAGCCTCGCATACTTGGCCGCACGCCAGGCACCTGGGCCAGGTCTCCCCCCACAGCCCCTTCTATAGCCTCTTTTTTCCCCCGCAAGCGCATGCTGTCAACCCGCAGACCTTCGCCGCCCCCACGACCCCGCCCCCAAAGCCCAAGCCCAGGGCTGCCTGCCCGGGCAGGCCTCCAAACGGCATCGGGCGGCTCTCTCCTGCCAAGGCAGTGCGGCTCCTTGGCACCTCGGTGTCCTTGGCAAAGGGGTGACCGTCCCACTGCCTGCACCCGGGCCCGGAGACAGAGGGACTGGTTGTCCCAGGACAGCAAGCCGAGGGGACGCCCAGCCGCCCCACCCCACCGGAGGACTCCGTCTCCGCGGGCAGGCACCGCGGCCCTTCCCCCAGCGCCCTTCCTTCTCCCAGGAGAGCCGTGTGCGCTCGGTTCCCGCCGGCCGGCCGCTGCGGCCCCCGGCGCACAGCCACAAAAGAGCCCGGCCAAAGCAGCGGAGGGAGGGAGTGCCACAACTGCACGCGCACGGCCGTCTCCCCGGGTCTCCAGGAGAGACCACCACAGGGAAAAAGCAGGCAGGCAGGCAGGCCCAAAACCCACAGGTATAAGGTGCCTGGGTCAGAGTCTCTCCTTTCGCGTGACAAACCCCGGACGAGATTCGGACCACACCGACACTCTGCACACCCTGGAGGCCTGCCCCGGGGTCCCACGGTGACTGCCCGACCCCCCCCCCCCCCGGGCTGTACATCCTTAAGGGAGCCCAGCCCCGGGCGCGACCGTCCCCCGGTGGAGGAGCTGTCGCTTCAACACTGCCCCCGTGCGTCGGTCCCATTCCGTGACACTCCTGTGTGTCCCACCTTCCTCCCCCCCCCCCACTCCCAACCGCTGTCTCTCTGGCTTCTGTCACCGCCAGGGAAGTGGCACAGGCCCCGTGGAGCCACTGGTGGCGCGAAGGGGCCTCACTGCGGGCGAAGAGTAACCCGCTGCCCACGCCCGCGGCGTCCTGAGGAGGCGGGGAGCAGGTGGGAGGCGCGGCGCTGCTGGAGCCGGCAGGCGGGGAGAGGCTCGCGCCGGCGCGGCCCAACAACCTGGCGCGCGCTCACCAAAAAGGCCGGGCGGCTGCTCTTGGGGCGCCGGGAGCCCGGTCCCAGCGTCTACGGCCATACCACCCTGAACGCGCCCGATCTCGGCTGATCTCGGAAGCTAAGCAGGGTCGGGCTGGTTAGTACTTGGATGAAAGACCGCGTGGCAATACCTGGTGCGCTAGGCTTTTACCCGCCACTTTTTTTGCGGCCGCCATGCCCCTGGACCCTCTGCAGCCGCCAACCCCGCCACAGGAAACCTGGCCAGCGGGGCTGGACGGGGTGGGGGGGTGGGTAGTGGGAGGGTGGGGTCCGGGCCGCCGCCGAGACCTACAGCCTCGCATACCCGGCCGCAAGCCAGGCACCTGGGCCAGGTCTCCCCCCACAGCACCTTCTATAGCCTCTTTTTTCCCCCGCAAGCGCATGCTGTCAACCCGCAGACCTTCGCCGACCCCACGACCCCGCCCCCAAAGCCCAAGCCCAGGGCTGCCTGCCCGCGCAGGCCTCCAAACGGCTTCGGGCGGCTTTCTCCTGCCTAGGCAGTGCGGCTCCTTGGCACCTCGGTGTCCTTGGCAAAGGGGTGACCGTCCCACTGCCTGCACCCGGGCCCGGAGACAGAGGGACTGGTTGTCCCAGGACAGCAAGCCGAGGGGACGCCCAGCCGCCCCACCCCACCGGAGGACTCCGTCTCCGCGGGCAGGCACCGCGGCCCCTCCCCCAGCGCCCTTCCTTCTCCCAGGAGAGCCGTGTGCGCTCGGTTCCCGCCAGCCGGCCGCTGCGGCCCCCGGCGCACAGCCACAAAAGAGCCCGGCCAAAGCAGCGGAGGGAGGGAGTGCCACAACTGCATGCGCGCGGGCGTTGCCCCGGGCCTCCAGAAGAGACCACCACAGGGGAAAAGCAGGCAGGCAGGCAGTCCAAAACCCACAGGTATAAGGTGCCTGGGTCAGAGCCTCTCCTTTCGCGTGACAAACCCCGGACGAGATTCGGACCACACCGGCACTCTGCAGAACCTGGAGGCCTGCCCCGGGGTCCCACGGTGACTGCCCGCCCCCCCTCCCCCCCCCGCTGTACATCCTTAACGGAGCCCAGCCCAGGGCCCGACCATGCGCCCGTGGAGGAGCTGTCGCTTCAACACTGCCCCCGTGCGTGGGTCCCATTACGTGACACAGCCTGTGTGTCCCTCCTTCCTCCACCCCCCCACTCCCAACCGCTGTCTCTCTGGCTTCTGTCACCGCCAGGGAAGTGGCAGAGGCCCCGTGGAGCCACGGGTGGCCCGAAGGGCCTCACTGCGGGCAAAGAGTAACCCGCTGCCCACGCCCGCGGCGTCCTGAGGAGGCGGGGAGCAGGCGGGAGGCGCGGCGCTGCTGCAGCCGGCAGGCGTGGAGAGGCTCGCCGCCGGCGCGGCCCAACAACCTGGTGCGCGCTCACCACGAAGGCCGGGCAGCTGCTCTTGGGGCGCCGAGAGCCCGGTCCCAGCGTCTACGGCCATACCACCCTGCACGCGTCCAATCTCCTCTGATCTCGGAAGCTAAGCAGGGTGCGGCCTGGTTAGTACTTGGATGGGAGACCGCCTGGGAATACCGGGTGCTCTAGGCTTTTACCCGCCACTCCTTTTGCGGCCGCCCTGCCCCTGGACCCTCTGCAGCCGCAACCCCGCCACAGGACCCCTGGCCAGCGAAGCTGCGCGGGGTGGGGGGGGTGGGTAGTGGGAGGGTGGGGTCCGGGCCGCCACCGAGACCTACAGCCGCGCAGACCCGGCCTCACGCCAGTCGCCTGGGCCAGGTGTCCCCCCACAGCCCCTTCTGTAGCCTCTTTTTTCCACCGCAAGCTCATGCTGTCAACCCGCAGACCTTCGCCGCGCCCACGACCCCGCCCCCAAAGCCCAAGCCCAGGGCTGCCTGCCCGCGCAGGCCTCCAAACGGCCTCGGGCGGCTCTCTCCTGCCAAGGCAGTGCGGCTCCTTGGCACCTCGGTGTCCTTGGCAGAGGGGTGACCGTCCCACTGCCTGCACCCGGGCCCGGAGACAGAGAGACTGGTTGTCCCAGGACAGCAAGCCGAGGGGACGCCCAGCCGCCCCACCCCACCGGAGGACTCCGTCTCCGCGGGCAGGCACCGCGGCCCTCCCCCAGCGCCCTTCCTCCTCCCAGGAGAGCCGTGTGCGCTCGGTTCCCGCCGGCCCTCCGCTGTAATCCCCGGCGCACAGCCACAAAAGAGACCGGCCAAAGCAGCGGAGGGAGGTAGTGCCACAACTGCACGCGCGCCGGCGTCTCCCCGGGCCTCCAGGAGAGACCACCACAGGGGAAAAGCAGGCAGGCAGGCAGGCCCAAAAGCCACAGGTATAAGGTGCCTGGGTCAGAGCCTCTCCTTTCGCGTGACAAACCCCGGACGAGATTCGGACCACACCGGCACTCTGCAGACCCTGGAGGCCTGCCCTGGGGTCCCACGGTGACTGCCCGCCCCCCCCCCCCGGGCTGTACATCCTTAACGGAGCCCAGCCCCGGGCGCGACGGTCCCCAGGTGGAGGAGCTGTCGCTTCAACACTGCCCCCGTGCGTCGGTCCCTTTCCGTGACACAGCCTGTGTGTCCCACCTTCCTCCCCCCCCCCACTCCCAACCGCTGTCTCTCTGGCTTCTGTCACCGCCAGGGAAGTGGCACAGGCCCCGTGGAGCCACTGGTGGCGCGAAGGGGCCTCACTGCGGGCAAAGAGTAACCCGCTGCCCACGCCCGCGGCGTCCTGAGGAGGCGGGGAGCAGGCGGGAGGCGCGGCGCTTCTGGAGCCGGCAGGCGGGGAGAGGCTCGCGCCGGCGCGGCCCAACAACCTGGCGCGCGCTCACCACGAAGGTAGGGCAGCTGCTCTTGGGGCGCCGAGAGCCCAGTCCCAGCATCTACGGCCATACCACGCTGCACGCGTCCAATCTCCTCTGATCTCGGAAGCTAAGCAGGGTCCGGCCTGGTTAGTACTGGGATGGGAGACCGCCTGGGAATACCGGGTGCTCTAGGCTTTTACCCGCCACTCCTTTTGCGGCCGCCATGCCCCTGGACCCTCTGCAGCCGCCAACCCCGCCACAGGACCTCTGGACAGCGGGGCTGGGCGGGGTGGGGGCGGTGGGTAGTGGGAGGGTGGGGTCCGGGCCGCCGCCGAGACCTACAGCCTCGCATACCCGGCCGCACGCCAGGCACCTGGGCCAGGTCTCCCCCCACAGCCCCTTCTATAGCCTCTTTTTTCCCCCGCAAGCGCATGCTGTCAACCCGCAGACCTTCGCCGCGCCCACGACCCCGCCCCCAAAGCCCAAGCCCAGGGCTGCCTGCCCGCGCAGGCCTCCAAACGGCCTCGGGCGGCTCTCTCCTGCCAAGGCAGTGCGGCTCCTTGGCACCTCGGTGTCCTTGGCAGAGGGGTGACTGTCCCACTGCCTGCACCCGGGCCCGGAGACAGAGGGACTGGTTGTCCCAGGACAGCAAGCCGAGGGGACGCCCAGCCGCCCCACCCCACCGGAGGACTCCGTCTCCGCGGGCAGGCACCGCGGCCCCTCCCCCAGTGCCCTTCCTTCTCCCAGGAGAGCCGTGTGCGTTCGGTTCCCGCCGGCCGGCCGCTGCGGCCCCCGGCGCACAGCCACAAAAGAGCCCGGCCAAAGCAGCGGAGGGAGGGAGTGCCACAACTGCACGCGCGCGGGCGTCTCCCCGGGCCTCCAGAAGAGACCACCACAGGGGAAAAGCAGGCAGGCAGGCAGTCCAAAACCCACAGGTATAAGGTGCCTGGGTCAGAGCCTCTCCTTTCGCGTGACAAACCCCGGACGAGATTCGGACCACACCGGCACTCTGCAGAACCTGGAGGCCTGCCCCGGGGTCCCACGGTGACTGCCCGCCCCCCCCCCCCCGCTGTACATCCTTAACGGAGCCCAGCCCAGGGCCCGACCATGCGCCCGTGGAGGAGCTGTCGCTTCAACACTGCCCCCGTGCGTGGGTCCCATTACGTGACACAGCCTGTGTGTCCCTCCTTCCCCCCCCCCACTCCCAACCGCTGTCTCTCTGGCTTCTGTCACCGCCAGGGAAGTGGCAGAGGCCCCGTGGAGCCACGGGTGGCCCGAAGGGCCTCACTGCGGGCAAAGAGTAACCCGCTGCCCACGCCCGCGGCGTCCTGAGGAGGCGGGGAGCAGGCGGGAGGCGCGGCGCTGCTGCAGCCGGCAGGCGTGGAGAGGCTCGCCGCCGGCGCGGCCCAACAACCTGGCGCGCGCTCACCACGAAGGCCGGGCAGCTGCTCTTGGGGCGCCGAGAGCCCGGTCCCAGCGTCTACGGCCATACCACCCTGCACGCGTCCAATCTCCTCTGATCTCGGAAGCTAAGCAGGGTGCGGCCTGGTTAGTACTTGGATGGGAGACCGCCTGGGAATACCGGGTGCTCTAGGCTTTTACCCGCCACTCCTTTTGCGGCCGCCCTGCCCCTGGACCCTCTGCAGCCGCCAACCCCGCCACAGGACCCCTGGCCAGCGAAGCTGCGCGGGGTGGGGGGGGTGGGTAGTGGGAGGGTGGGGTCCGGGCCGCCACCGAGACCTACAGCCGCGCAGACCCGGCCTCACGCCAGGCGCCTGGGCCAGGTGTCCCCCCACAGCCCCTTCTGTAGCCTCTTTTTTCCCCCGCAAGCGCATGCTGTCAACCCGCAGACCTTCGCCGCGCCCACGACCCCGCCCCCAAAGCCCAAGCCCAGGGCTGCCTGCCCGCGCAGGCCTCCAAACGGCCTCGTGCGGCTCTCTCCTGCCAAGGCAGTGCGGCTCCTTGGCACCTCGGTGTCCTTGGCAGAGGGGTGACCGTCCCACTGCCTGCACCCGGGCCCAGAGACAGAGAGACTGGTTTTCCCAGGACAGCAAGCCGAGGGGACGCCCAGCCGCCCCACCCCACCGGAGGACTCCGTCTCCGCGGGCAGGCACCGCGGCCCTCCCCCAGCGCCCTTCCTCCTCCCAGGAGAGCCGTGTGCGCTCGGTTCCCGCCGGCAGGCCGCTGTGGCCCCCGGCGCACAGCCACAAAAGAGCCCGGCCAAAGCAGCGGAGGGAGGTAGTGCCACAACTGCACGCGCGCCGGCGTCTCCCCGGGCCTCCAGGAGAGACCACCACAGGGGAAAAGCAGGCAGGCAGGCAGGCCCAAAACCCACAGGTATAAGGTGCCTGGGTCAGAGCCTCTCCCTTCGCGTGACAAACCCCGGACGAGATTCGGACCACACCGGCACTCTGCAGACCCTGGAGGCCTGCCCCGGGGTCCCACGGTGACACCCCGCCCCCCCCCCCCCGGGCTGTACATCCTTAACGGAGCCCAGCCCCGGGCCCGACCATGCGCCGGTGGAGAAGCTGTCGCTTCAACACTGCCCCCGTGCGTCGGTTTCATTCCGTGACACAGCCTGTGTGTCCCTCCTTCCTCCACCCCCCCACTCCCAACCGCTGTCTCTCTGGCTTCTGTCACCGCCAGGGAAGTGGCAGAGGCCCCGTGTAGCCACTGGTGGCCCGAAGGGCCACACTGCAAAAAAAGAGTAACCCGCTGCCCACGCCCGCGGCGTCCTGAGGAGGCGGGGAGCAGGCGGGAGGCGCGGCGCTGCTGCAGCCGGCAGGCGTGGAGAGGCTCGCCGCCGGCGCGGCCCAACAACCTGGCGCGCGCTCACCACGAAGGCCGGGCAGCTGCTCTTGGGGCGCCGAGAGCCCGGTCCCAGCGTCTACGGCCATACCACCCTGCACGCGTCCAATCTCCTCTGATCTCGGAAGCTAAGCAGTGTCCGGCCTGGTTAGTACTTGGATGGGAGACCGCCTGGGAATACCGGGAGCTCTAGGCTTTTACCCGCCACTCCTTTTGCGGCCGCCCTGCCCCTGGACCCTCTGCAGCCGCCAACCCCGCCACAGGACCCCTGGCCAGCGGGGCTGGGCGGGGTGGGGGGGGTGGGTAGTGGGAGGGTGGGGTCCGGGCCGCCACCGAGACCTACAGCCGCGCAGACCCGGCCTCACGCCAGGCGCCTGGGCCAGGTGTCCCCCCACAGCCCCTTCTGTAGCCTCTTTTTTCCCCCGCAAGCGCATGCTGTCAACCCGCAGACCTTCGCCGCGCCCACGACCCCGCCCCCAAAGCCCAAGCCCAGGGCTGCCTGCCCGCGCAGGCCTCCGAACGGCCTCGGGCGGCTCTCTCCTGCCAAGGCAGTCCGGCTCCTTGGCACCTCGGTGTCCTTGGCAGAGGGGTGACCGTCCCACTGCCTGCACCCGGGCCCGGAGACAGAGAGACTGGTTGTCCCAGGACAGCAAGCCGAGGGGACGCCCAGCCGCCCCACCCCACCGGAGGACTCCGTCTCCGCGGGCAGGCACCGCGGCCCCTCCCCCAGCGCCCTTCCTTCTCCCAGGAGAGCCGTGTGCGCTCGGTTCCCGCCGTGCGGCCGCTGTGGTTCCCGGCGCACAGCCACCAAAGAGCCCGGCCAAAGCAGCGGAGGGAGGTAGTGCCACAACTGCACGCGCGCCGGCGTCTCCCCGGGCCTCCAGGAGAGACCACCACAGGGGAAAAGCAGGCAGGCAGGCAGGCCCAAAACCCACAGGTATAAGGTGCCTGGGTCAGAGCCTCTCCCTTCGCGTGACAAACCCCGGACGAGATTCGGACCACACCGGCACTCTGCAGACCCTGGAGGCCTGCCCCGGGGTCCCACGGTCACTGCCCGCCCCCCCCTCCCCCGGGCTGTACATCCTTAACGGAGCCCAGCCCCGGGCGCGACCGTCCGCAGGTGGAGGAGCTGTCCCTTCAACACTGCCCCCGTGTGTCGGTCCCATTCCGTGACACAGCCTGTGTGTCCCTCCTTCCCCCCCCCACTCCCAACCGCTGTCTCTCTGGCTTCTGTCACCGCCAGGGAAGTGGCAGAGGCCCCGTGGAGGCACGGGTGGCCCGAAGGGGCCTCACTGCGGGCAAAGAGTATCCCGCTGCCCACGCCCGCGGCGTCCTGAGGAGGCGGGGAGCAGGCGGGAGGCGCGGCCCTGCTGGAGCCGGCAGGCTGGGAGAGGCTCGCCGCCGGCGCGGCCCAACAACCTGGCGCGCGCTCACCACGAAGGCCGGGCAGCTGCTCTTGGGGCGCCGAGAGCCCGGTCCCAGCGTCTACGGCCATACCACCCTGCACGCGTCCAATCTCCTCTGATCTCGGAAGCTAAGCAGGGTCCGGCCTGGTTAGTACTTGGATGGGACACCGCCTGGGAATAACGGGTGCTCTAGGCTTTTACCCGCCACTCCTTTTGCGGCCGCCCTGCCCCTGGACCCTCTGCAGCCGCCAACCCCGCCACAGGACCCCTGGCCAGCGGGGCTGGGCGGGGTGGGGGGGGTGGGTGGTGGGAGGGTGGGGTGCGGGCCGCCGCCGAGACCTACAGCCTCGCATACCCGGCCGCACGCCAGGCACCTGGGCCAGGTCTCCCCCCACAGCCCCTTCTATAGCCTCTTTTTTCCCCCGCAAGCGCATGCAGTCAACCCGCAGACCTTCGCCGCCCCCACGACCCCGCCCCCAAAGCCCAAGCCCAGGGCTGCCTGCCCGGGCAGGCCTCCAAACGGCATCGGGCGGCTCTCTCCTGCCAAGGCAGTGCGGCTCCTTGGCACCTCGGTGTCCTTGGCAAAGGGGTGACCGTCCCACTGCCTGCACCCGGGCCCGGAGACAGAGGGACTGGTTGTCCCAGGACAGCAAGCCGAGGGGACGCCCAGCCGCCCCACCCCACCGGAGGACTCCGTCTCCGCGGGCAGGCACCGCGGCCCCTCCCCCAGCACCCTTCCTTCTCCCAGGAGAGCCGTGTGCGCTCGGTTCCCGCCGGCCGGCCGCTGCGGCCCCCGGCGCACAGCCACAAAAGAGCCCGGCTAAAGCAGCGGAGGGAGGTAGTGCCACAACTGCACGCGCGCCGGCGTCTCCCCGGGCCTCCAGGAGAGACCACCACAGGGGAAAAGCAGGCAGGCAGGCAGGCCCAAAACCCACACGTATAAGGTGCCTGGGTCAGAGCCTCTCCTTTCGCGTGACAAACCCCGGACGAGATTCGGACCACACCGACACTCTGCACACCCTGGAGGCCTGCCCCGGGGTCCCACGGTGACTGCCCGCCCCCCCCCCCCGGGCTGTACATCCTTAAGGGAGCCCAGCCCCGGGCGCGACCGTCCCCCGGTGGAGGAGCTGTCGCTTCAACACTGCCCCCGTGCGTCGGTCCCATTCCGTGACACAGCTTGTGTGTCCCACCTTCCTCCCCCCCCCACTCCCAACCGCTGTCTCTCTGGCTTCTGTCACCGCCAGGGAAGTAGCACAGGCCCCGTGGAGCCACTGGTGGCGCGAAGGGGCCTCACTGCGGGCGAAGAGTAACCCGCTGCCCACGCCCGCGGCGTCCTGAGGAGGCGGGGAGCAGGTGGGAGGCGCGGCGCTTCTGGAGCCGGTAGGCGGGGAGAGGCTCGCGCCGGCGCGGCCCAACAACCTGGCGCGCGCTCACCAAAAAGGCCGGGCGGCTGCTCTTGGGGCGCCGGGAGCCCGGTCCCAGCGTCTACGGCCATACCACCCTCAACGCGCCCGATCTCGGCTGATCTCGGAAGCTAAGCAGGGTCGGGCTGGTTAGTACTTGGATGGGAGACCGCCTGGGAATACCGGGTGCTCTAGGCTTTTACCCGCCACTCCTTTTGCGGCCGCCCTGCCCCTGGACCCTCTGCAGCCGCCAACCCCGCCACAGGACCCCTGGCCAGCGAAGCTGCGCGGGGTGGGGGGGGTGGGTAGTGGGAGGGTGGGGTCCGGGCCGCCACCGAGACCTACAGCCGCGCAGACCCGGCCTCACGCCAGGCGCCTGGGCCAGGTGTCCCCCCACAGCCCCTTCTGTAGCCTCTTTTTTCCACCGCAAGCGCATGCTGTCAACCCGCAGACCTTCGCCGCGCCCACGACCCCGCCCCCAAAGCCCAAGCCCAGGGCTGCCTGCCCGCGCAGGCCTCCAAACGGCCTCGGGCGGCTCTCTCCTGCCAAGGCAGTGCGGCTCCTTGGCACCTCGGTGTCCTTGGCAGAGGGGTGACCGTCCCACTGCCTGCACCCGGGCCCGGAGACAGAGAGACTGGTTGTCCCAGGACAGCAAGCCGAGGGGACGCCCAGCCGCCCCACCCCACCGGAGGACTCCGTCTCCGCGGGCAGGCACCGCGGCCCTCCCCCAGCGCCCTTCCTCCTCCCAGGAGAGCCGTGTGCGCTCGGTTCCCGCCGGCCCTCCGCTGTAATCCCCGGCGCACAGCCACAAAAGAGCCCGGCCAAAGCAGCGGAGGGAGGTAGTGCCACAACTGCACGCGCGCCGGAGTCTCCCCGGGCCTCCAGGAGAGACCACCACAGGGGAAAAGCAGGCAGGCAGGCAGGCCCAAAACCCACAGGTATAAGGTGCCTGGGTCAGAGCCTCTCCCTTCGCGTGACAAACCCCGGACGAGATTCGGACCACACCGGCACTCTGCAGACCCTGGAGGCCTGCCCCGGGGTCCCACGGTGACACCCCGCCCCCCCCCCCCCGGGCTGTACATCCTTAACGGAGCCCAGCCCCGGGCCCGACCATGCGCCGGTGGAGAAGCTGTCGCTTCAACACTGCCCCCGTGCGTCGGTTTCATTCCGTGACACAGCCTGTGTGTCCCTCCTTCCTCCACCCCCCCACTCCCAACCGCTGTCTCTCTGGCTTCTGTCACCGCCAGGGAAGTGGCAGAGGCCCCGTGTAGCCACGGGTGGCCCGAAGGGCCACACTGCAGGAAAAGAGTAACCCGCTGCCCACGCCCGCGGCGTCCTGAGGAGGCGGGGAGCAGGCGGGAGGCGCGGCGCTGCTGCAGCCGGCAGGCGTGGAGAGGCTCGCCGCCGGCGCGGCCCAACAACCTGGCGCGCGCTCACCACGAAGGCCGGGCAGCTGCTCTTGGGGCGCCGAGAGCCCGGTCCCAGCGTCTACGGCCATACCACCCTGCACGCGTCCAATCTCCTCTGATCTCGGAAGCTAAGCAATGTCCGGCCTGCTTAGTACTTGGATGGGAGACCGCCTGGGAATACCGGGAGCTCTAGGCTTTTACCCGCCACTCCTTTTGCGGCCGCCCTGCCCCTGGACCCTCTGCAGCCGCCAACCCCGCCACAGGACCCCTGGCCAGCGGGGCTGGGCGGGGTGGGGGGGGTGGGTAGTGGGAGGGTGGGGTCCGGGCCGCCACCGAGACCTACAGCCGCGCAGACCCGGCCTCACGCCAGGCGCCTGGGCCAGGTGTCCCCCCACAGCCCCTTCTGTAGCCTCTTTTTTCCCCCGCAAGCGCATGCTGTCAACCCGCAGACCTTCGCCGCGCCCACGACCCCGCCCCCAAAGCCCAAGCCCAGGGCTGCCTGCCCGCGCAGGCCTCCAAACGGCCTCGGGCGGCTCTCTCCTGCCAAGGCAGTGCGGCTCCTTGGCACCTCGGTGTCCTTGGCAGAGGGGTGACCGTCCCACTGCCTGCACCCGGGCCCGGAGACAGAGAGACTGGTTGTCCCAGGACAGCAAGCCGAGGGGACGCCCAGCCGCCCCACCCCACCGGAGGACTCCGTCTCCGCGGGCAGGCACCGCGGCCCCTCCCCCAGCGCCCTTCCTTCTCCCAGGAGAGCCGTGTGCGCTCGGTTCCCGCCGTGCGGCCGCTGTGGTTCCCGGCGCACAGCCACCAAAGAGCCCGGCCAAAGCAGCGGAGGGAGGTAGTGCCACAACTGCACGCGCGCCGGCGTCTCCCCGGGCCTCCAGGAGAGACCACCACAGGGGAAAAGCAGGCAGGCAGGCAGGCCCAAAACCCACAGGTATAAGGTGCCTGGGTCAGAGCCTCTCCCTTCGCGTGACAAACCCCGGACGAGATTCGGAACACACCGGCACTCTGCAGACCCTGGAGGCCTGCCCCGGGGTCCCACGGTGACTGCCCGCCCCCCCCCTCCCCCGGGCTGTACATCCTTAACGGAGCCCAGCCCCGGGCGCGACCGTCCGCAGGTGGAGGAGCTGTCCCTTCAACACTGCCCCCGTGTGTCGGTCCCATTCCGTGACACAGCCTGTGTGTCCCTCCTTCCCCCCCCCCACTCCCAACCGCTGTTTCTCTGGCTTCTGTCACCGCCAGGGAAGTGGCAGAGGCCCCGTGGAGGCACGGGTGGCCCGAAGGGGCCTCACTGCGGGCAAAGAGTATCCCGCTGCCCACGCCCGCGGCGTCCTGAGGAGGCGGGGAGCAGGCGGGAGGCGCGGCCCTGCTGGAGCCGGCAGGCTGGGAGAGGCTCGCCGCCGGCGCGGCCCAACAACCTGGCGCGCGCTCACCACGAAGGCCGGGCAGCTGCTCTTGGGGCGCCGAGAGCCCGGGCCCAGCGTCTACGGCCATACCACCCTGCACGCGTCCAATCTCCTCTGATCTCGGAAGCTAAGCAGGGTCCGGCCTGGTTAGTACTTGGATGGGAGACCGCCTGGGAATACCGGGTGCTCTAGGCTTTTACCCGCCACTCCTTTTGCGGCCGCCCTGCCCCTGGACCCTCTGCAGCCGCCAACCCCGCCACAGGACCCCTGGCCAGCGGGGCTGGGCGGGGTGGGGGGGGTGGGTGGTGGGAGGGTGGGGTCCGGGCCGCCGCCGAGACCTACAGCCTCGCATACCCGGCCGCACGCCAGGCACCTGGGCCAGGTCTCCCCCCACAGCCCCTTCTATAGCCTCTTTTTTCCCCCGCAAGCGCATGCTGTCAACCCGCAGACCTTCGCCGCCCCCACGACCCCGCCCCCAAAGCCCAAGCCCAGGGCTGCCTGCCCGGGCAGGCCTCCAAACGGCATCGGGCGGCTCTCTCCTGCCAAGGCAGTGCGGCTCCTTGGCACCTCGGTGTCCTTGGCAAAGGGGTGACCGTCCCACTGCCTGCACCCGGGCCCGGAGACAGAGGGACTGGTTGTCCCAGGACAGCAAGCCGAGGGGACGCCCAGCCGCCCCACCCCACCGGAGGACTCCGTCTCCGCGGGCAGGCACCGCGGCCCCTCCCCCAGCACCCTTCCTTCTCCCAGGAGAGCCGTGTGCGCTCGGTTCCCGCCGGCCGGCCGCTGCGGCCCCCGGCGCACAGCCACAAAAGAGCCCGGCCAAAGCAGCGGAGGGAGGGAGTGCCACAACTGCACGCGCACGGCCGTCTCCCCGGGTCTCCAGGAGAGACCACCACAGGGAAAAAGCAGGCAGGCAGGCAGGCCCAAAACCCACAGGTATAAGGTGCCTGGGTCAGAGCCTCTCCTTTCGCGTGACAAACCCCGGACGAGATTCGGACCACACCGACACTCTGCACACCCTGGAGGCCTGCCCCGGGGTCCCACGGTGACTGCCCGCCCCCCCCCCCCCCGGGCTGTACATCCTTAAGGGAGCCCAGCCCCGGGCGCGACCGTCCCCCGGTGGAGGAGCTGTCGCTTCAACACTGCCCCCGTGCGTCGGTCCCATTCCGTGACACAGCCTGTGTGTCCCACCTTCCTCCCCCCCCCCCACTCCCAACCGCTGTCTCTCTGGCTTCTGTCACCGCCAGGGAAGTGGCACAGGCCCCGTGGAGCCACTGGTGGCGCGAAGGGGCCTCACTGCGGGCGAAGAGTAACCCGCTGCCCACGCCCGCGGCGTCCTGAGGAGGCGGGGAGCAGGTGGGAGGCGCGGCGCTGCTGGAGCCGGCAGGCGGGGAGAGGCTCGCGCCGGCGCGGCCCAACAACCTGGCGCGCGCTCACCAAAAAGGCCGGGCGGCTGCTCTTGGGGCGCCGGGAGCCCGGTCCCAGCGTCTACGGCCATACCACCCTGAACGCGCCCGATCTCGGCTGATCTCGGAAGCTAAGCAGGGTCGGGCTGGTTAGTACTTGGATGGGAGACCGCGTGGCAATACCTGGTGCGCTAGGCTTTTACCCGCCACTTTTTTTGCGGCCGCCATGCCCCTGGACCCTCTGCAGCCGCCAACCCCGCCACAGGAAACCTGGCCAGCGGGGCTGGACGGGGTGGGGGGGTGGGTAGTGGGAGGGTGGGGTCCGGGCCGCCGCCGAGACCTACAGCCTCGCATACCCGGCCGCAAGCCAGGCACCTGGGCCAGGTCTCCCCCCACAGCACCTTCTATAGCCTCTTTTTTCCCCCGCAAGCGCATGCTGTCAACCCGCAGACCTTCGCCGACCCCACGACCCCGCCCCCAAAGCCCAAGCCCAGGGCTGCCTGCCCGCGCAGGCCTCCAAACGGCTTCGGGCGGCTTTCTCCTGCCTAGGCAGTGCGGCTCCTTGGCACCTCGGTGTCCTTGGCAAAGGGGTGACCGTCCCACTGCCTGCACCCGGGCCCGGAGACAGAGGGACTGGTTGTCCCAGGACAGCAAGCCGAGGGGACGCCCAGCCGCCCCACCCCACCGGAGGACTCCGTCTCCGCGGGCAGGCACCGCGGCCCCTCCCCCAGCGCCCTTCCTTCTCCCAGGAGAGCCGTGTGCGCTCGGTTCCCGCCAGCCGGCCGCTGCGGCCCCCGGCGCACAGCCACAAAAGAGCCCGGCCAAAGCAGCGGAGGGAGGGAGTGCCACAACTGCACGCGCGCGGGCGTCTCCCCGGGCCTCCAGAAGAGACCACCACAGGGGAAAAGCAGGCAGGCAGGCAGTCCAAAACCCACAGGTATAAGGTGCCTGGGTCAGAGCCTCTCCTTTCGCGTGACAAACCCCGGACGAGATTCAGACCACACCGGCACTCTGCAGAACCTGGAGGCCTGCCCCGGGGTCCCACGGTGACTGCCCGCCCCCCCCCCCCCCGCTGTACATCCTTAACGGAGCCCAGCCCAGGGCCCGACCATGCGCCCGTGGAGGAGCTGTCGCTTCAACACTGCCCCCGTGCGTGGGTCCCATTACGTGACACAGCCTGTGTGTCCCTCCTTCCTCCACCCCCCCACTCCCAACCGCTGTCTCTCTGGCTTCTGTCACCGCCAGGGAAGTGGCAGAGGCCCCGTGGAGCCACGGGTGGCCCGAAGGGCCTCACTGCGGGCAAAGAGTAACCCGCTGCCCACGCCCGCGGCGTCCTGAGGAGGCGGGGAGCAGGCGGGAGGCGCGGCGCTGCTGCAGCCGGCAGGCGTGAAGAGGCTCGCCGCCGGCGCGGCCCAACAACCTGGTGCGCGCTCACCACGAAGGCCGGGCAGCTGCTCTTGGGGCGCCGAGAGCCCGGTCCCAGCGTCTACGGCCATACCACCCTGCACGCGTCCAATCTCCTCTGATCTCGGAAGCTAAGCAGGGTGCGGCCTGGTTAGTACTTGGATGGGAGACCGCCTGGGAATACCGGGTGCTCTAGGCTTTTACCCGCCACTCCTTTTGCGGCCGCCCTGCCCCTGGACCCTCTGCAGCCGCCAACCCCGCCACAGGACCCCTGGCCAGCGAAGCTGCGCGGGGTGGGGGGGGTGGGTAGTGGGAGGGTGGGGTCCGGGCCGCCACCGAGACCTACAGCCGCGCAGACCCGGCCTCACGCCAGGCGCCTGGGCCAGGTGTCCCCCCACAGCCCCTTCTGTAGCCTCTTTTTTCCACCGCAAGCGCATGCTGTCAACCCGCAGACCTTCGCCGCGCCCACGACCCCGCCCCCAAAGCCCAAGCCCAGGGCTGCCTGCCCGCGCAGGCCTCCAAACGGCCTCGGGCGGCTCTCTCCTGCCAAGGCAGTGCGGCTCCTTGGCACCTCGGTGTCCTTGGCAGAGGGGTGACCGTCCCACTGCCTGCACCCGGGCCCGGAGACAGAGAGACTGGTTGTCCCAGGACAGCAAGCCGAGGGGACGCCCAGCCGCCCCACCCCACCGGAGGACTCCGTCTCCGCGGGCAGGCACCGCGGCCCTCCCCCAGCGCCCTTCCTCCTCCCAGGAGAGCCGTGTGCGCTCGGTTCCCGCCGGCCCTCCGCTGTAATCCCCGGCGCACAGCCACAAAAGAGCCCGGCCAAAGCAGCGGAGGGAGGTAGTGCCACAACTGCACGCGCGCCGGCGTCTCCCCGGGCCTCCAGGAGAGACCACCACAGGGGAAAAGCAGGCAGGCAGGCAGGCCCAAAACCCACAGGTATAAGGTGCCTGGGTCAGAGCCTCTCCCTTCGCGTGACAAACCCCGGACGAGATTCGGACCACACCGGCACTCTGCAGACCCTGGAGGCCTGCCCCGGGGTCCCACGGTGACACCCCGCCCCCCCCCCCCCCCCCGGGCTGTACATCCTTAACGGAGCCCAGCCCCGGGCCCGACCGTGCGCCGGTGGAGAAGCTGTCGCTTCAACACTGCCCCCGTGCGTCGGTTTCATTCCGTGACACAGCCTGTGTGTCCCTCCTTCCTCCACCCCCCCACTCCCAACCGCTGTCTCTCTGGCTTCTGTCACCGCCAGGGAAGTGGCAGAGGCCCCGTGTAGCCAAGGGTGGCCCGAAGGGCCACACTGCAGGAAAAGAGTAACCCGCTGCCCACGCCCGCGGCGTCCTGAGGAGGCGGGGAGCAGGCGGGAGGCGCGGCGCTGCTGCAGCCGGCAGGCGTGGAGAGGCTCGCCGCCGGCGCGGCCCAACAACCTGGCGCGCGCTCACCACGAAGGCCGGGCAGCTGCTCTTGGGGCGCCGAGAGCCCGGTCCCAGCGTCTACGGCCATACCACCCTGCACGCGTCCAATCTCCTCTGATCTCGGAAGCTAAGCAATGTCTGGCCTGCTTAGTACTTGGATGGGAGACCGCCTGGGAATACCGGGAGCTCTAGGCTTTTACCCGCCACTCCTTTTGCGGCCGCCCTGCCCCTGGACCCTCTGCAGCCGCCAACCCCGCCACAGGACCCCTGGCCAGCGGGGCTGGGCGGGGTGGGGGGGGTGGGTAGTGGGAGGGTGGGGTCCGGGCCGCCACCGAGACCTACAGCCGCGCAGACCCGGCCTCACGCCAGGCGCCTGGGCCAGGTGTCCCCCCACAGCCCCTTCTGTAGCCTCTTTTTTCCCCCGCAAGCGCATGCTGTCAACCCGCAGACCTTCGCCGCGCCCACGACCCCGCCCCCAAAGCCCAAGCCCAGGGCTGCCTGCCCGCGCAGGCCTCCAAACGGCCTCGGGCGGCTCTCTCCTGCCAAGGCAGTGCGGCTCCTTGGCACCTCGGTGTCCTTGGCAGAGGGGTGACCGTCCCACTGCCTGCACCCGGGCCCGGAGACAGAGAGACTGGTTGTCCCAGGACAGCAAGCCGAGGGGACGCCCAGCCGCCCCACCCCACCGGAGGACTCCGTCTCCGCGGGCAGGCACCGCGGCCCCTCCCCCAGCGCCCTTCCTTCTCCCAGGAGAGCCGTGTGCGCTCGGTTCCCGCCGTGCGGCCGCTGTGGTTCCCGGCGCACAGCCACCAAAGAGCCCGGCCAAAGCAGCGGAGGGAGGTAGTGCCACAACTGCACGCGCGCCGGCGTCTCCCCGGGCCTCCAGGAGAGACCACCACAGGGGAAAAGCAGGCAGGCAGGCAGGCCCAAAACCCACAGGTATAAGGTGCCTGGGTCAGAGCCTCTCCCTTCGCGTGACAAACCCCGGACGAGATTCGGAACACACCGGCACTCTGCAGACCCTGGAGGCCTGCCCCGGGGTCCCACGGTGACTGCCCGCCCCCCCCCTCCCCCGGGCTGTACATCCTTAACGGAGCCCAGCCCCGGGCGCGACCGTCCGCAGGTGGAGGAGCTGTCGCTTCAACACTGCCCCCGTGCGTCGGTCCCATTCCGTGACACAGCCTGTGTGTCCCACCTTCCTCCCCCCCCCCCACTCCCAACCGCTGTCTCTCTGGCTTCTGTCACCGCCAGGGAAGTGGCACAGGCCCCGTGGAGCCACTGGTGGCGCGAAGGGGCCTCACTGCGGGCGAAGAGTAACCCGCTGCCCACGCCCGCGGCGTCCTGAGGAGGCGGGGAGCAGGTGGGAGGCGCGGCGCTGCTGGAGCCGGCAGGCGGGGAGAGGCTCGCGCCGGCGCGGCCCAACAACCTGGCGCGCGCTCACCAAAAAGGCCGGGCGGCTGCTCTTGGGGCGCCGGGAGCCCGGTCCCAGCGTCTACGGCCATACCACCCTGAACGCGCCCGATCTCGGCTGATCTCGGAAGCTAAGCAGGGTCGGGCTGGTTAGTACTTGGATGGGAGACCGCGTGGCAATACCTGGTGCGCTAGGCTTTTACCCGCCACTTTTTTTGCGGCCGCCATGCCCCTGGACCCTCTGCAGCCGCCAACCCCGCCACAGGAAACCTGGCCAGCGGGGCTGGACGGGGTGGGGGGGTGGGTAGTGGGAGGGTGGGGTCCGGGCCGCCGCCGAGACCTACAGCCTCGCATACCCGGCCGCAAGCCAGGCACCTGGGCCAGGTCTCCCCCCACAGCACCTTCTATAGCCTCTTTTTTCCCCCGCAAGCGCATGCTGTCAACCCGCAGACCTTCGCCGACCCCACGACCCCGCCCCCAAAGCCCAAGCCCAGGGCTGCCTGCCCGCGCAGGCCTCCAAACGGCTTCGGGCGGCTTTCTCCTGCCTAGGCAGTGCGGCTCCTTGGCACCTCGGTGTCCTTGGCAGAGGGGTGACCGTCCCACTGCCTGCACCCGGGCCCGGAGACAGAGGGACTGGTTGTCCCAGGACAGCAAGCCGAGGGGACGCCCAGCCGCCCCACCCCACCGGAGGACTCCGTCTCCGCGGGCAGGCACCGCGGCCCCTCCCCCAGCGCCCTTCCTTCTCCCAGGAGAGCCGTGTGCGCTCGGTTCCCGCCAGCCGGCCGCTGCGGCCCCCGGCGCACAGCCACAAAAGAGCCCGGCCAAAGCAGCGGAGGGAGGGAGTGCCACAACTGCATGCGCGCGGGCGTTGCCCCGGGCCTCCAGAAGAGACCACCACAGGGGAAAAGCAGGCAGGCAGGCAGTCCAAAACCCACAGGTATAAGGTGCCTGGGTCAGAGCCTCTCCTTTCGCGTGACAAACCCCGGACGAGATTCGGACCACACCGGCACTCTGCAGAACCTGGAGGCCTGCCCCGGGGTCCCACGGTGACTGCCCGCCCCCCCCCCCCCCCCCCGCTGTACATCCTTAACGGAGCCCAGCCCAGGGCCCGACCATGCGCCCGTGGAGGAGCTGTCGCTTCAACACTGCCCCCGTGCGTGGGTCCCATTCCGTGACACAGCCTGTGTGTCCCTCCTTCCTCCACCCCCCCACTCCCAACCGCTGTCTCTCTGGCTTCTGTCACCGCCAGGGAAGTGGCAGAGGCCCCGTGGAGCCACGGGTGGCCCGAAGGGCCTCACTGCGGGCAAAGAGTAACCCGCTGCCCACGCCCGCGGCGTCCTGAGGAGGCGGGGAGCAGGCGGGAGGCGCGGCGCTGCTGCAGCCGGCAGGCGTGGAGAGGCTCGCCGCCGGCGCGGCCCAACAACCTGGTGCGCGCTCACCACGAAGGCCGGGCAGCTGCTCTTGGGGCGCCGAGAGCCCGGTCCCAGCGTCTACGGCCATACCACCCTGCACGCGTCCAATCTCCTCTGATCTCGGAAGCTAAGCAGGGTGCGGCCTGGTTAGTACTTGGATGGGAGACCGCCTGGGAATACCGGGTGCTCTAGGCTTTTACCCGCCACTCCTTTTGCGGCCGCCCTGCCCCTGGACCCTCTGCAGCCGCAACCCCGCCACAGGACCCCTGGCCAGCGAAGCTGCGCGGGGTGGGGGGGGTGGGTAGTGGGAGGGTGGGGTCCGGGCCGCCACCGAGACCTACAGCCGCGCAGACCCGGCCTCACGCCAGTCGCCTGGGCCAGGTGTCCCCCCACAGCCCCTTCTGTAGCCTCTTTTTTCCACCGCAAGCTCATGCTGTCAACCCGCAGACCTTCGCCGCGCCCACGACCCCGCCCCCAAAGCCCAAGCCCAGGGCTGCCTGCCCGCGCAGGCCTCCAAACGGCCTCGGGCGGCTCTCTCCTGCCAAGGCAGTGCGGCTCCTTGGCACCTCGGTGTCCTTGGCAGAGGGGTGACCGTCCCACTGCCTGCACCCGGGCCCGGAGACAGAGAGACTGGTTGTCCCAGGACAGCAAGCCGAGGGGACGCCCAGCCGCCCCACCCCACCGGAGGACTCCGTCTCCGCGGGCAGGCACCGCGGCCCTCCCCCAGCGCCCTTCCTCCTCCCAGGAGAGCCGTGTGCGCTCGGTTCCCGCCGGCCCTCCGCTGTAATCCCCGGCGCACAGCCACAAAAGAGACCGGCCAAAGCAGCGGAGGGAGGTAGTGCCACAACTGCACGCGCGCCGGCGTCTCCCCGGGCCTCCAGGAGAGACCACCACAGGGGAAAAGCAGGCAGGCAGGCAGGCCCAAAAGCCACAGGTATAAGGTGCCTGGGTCAGAGCCTCTCCTTTCGCGTGACAAACCCCGGACGAGATTCGGACCACACCGGCACTCTGCAGACCCTGGAGGCCTGCCCTGGGGTCCCACGGTGACTGCCCGCCCCCCCCCCCGGGCTGTACATCCTTAACGGAGCCCAGCCCCGGGCGCGACCGTCCGCAGGTGGAGGAGCTGTCCCTTCAACACTGCCCCCGTGTGTCGGTCCCATTCCGTGACACAGCCTGTGTGTCCCTCATTCCCCCCCCCACTCCCAACCGCTGTCTCTCTGGCTTCTGTCACCGCCAGGGAAGTGGCAGAGGCCCCGTGGAGGCACGGGTGGCCCGAAGGGGCCTCACTGCGGGCAAAGAGTATCCCGCTGCCCACGCCCGCGGCGTCCTGAGGAGGCGGGGAGCAGGCGGGAGGCGCGGCCCTGCTGGAGCCGGCAGGCTGGGAGAGGCTCGACGCCGGCGCGGCCCAACAACCTGGCGCGCACTCACCACGAAGGCCGGGCAGCTGCTCTTGGGGCGCCGAGAGCCCGGTCCCAGCGTCTACGGCCATACCACCCTGCACGCGTCCAATCTCCTCTGATCTCGGAAGCTAAGCAGGGTCCGGCCTGGTTAGTACTTGGATGGGAGACCGCCTGGGAATACCGGGTGCTCTAGGCTTTTACCCGCCACTCCTTTTGCGGCCGCCCTGCCCCTGGACCCTCTGCAGCCGCCAACCCCGCCACAGGACCCCTGGCCAGCGGGGCTGGGCGGGGTGGGGGGGGTGGGTGGTGGGAGGGTGGGGTCCGGGCCGCCGCCGAGACCTACAGCCTCGCATACTTGGCCGCACGCCAGGCACCTGGGCCAGGTCTCCCCCCACAGCCCCTTCTATAGCCTCTTTTTTCCCCCGCAAGCGCATGCTGTCAACCCGCAGACCTTCGCCGCCCCCACGACCCCGCCCCCAAAGCCCAAGCCCAGGGCTGCCTGCCCGGGCAGGCCTCCAAACGGCATCGGGCGGCTCTCTCCTGCCAAGGCAGTGCGGCTCCTTGGCACCTCGGTGTCCTTGGCAAAGGGGTGACCGTCCCACTGCCTGCACCCGGGCCCGGAGACAGAGGGACTGGTTGTCCCAGGACAGCAAGCCGAGGGGACGCCCAGCCGCCCCACCCCACCGGAGGACTCCGTCTCCGCGGGCAGGCACCGCGGCCCTTCCCCCAGCGCCCTTCCTTCTCCCAGGAGAGCCGTGTGCGCTCGGTTCCCGCCGGCCGGCCGCTGCGGCCCCCGGCGCACAGCCACAAAAGAGCCCGGCCAAAGCAGCGGAGGGAGGGAGTGCCACAACTGCACGCGCACGGCCGTCTCCCCGGGTCTCCAGGAGAGACCACCACAGGGAAAAAGCAGGCAGGCAGGCAGGCCCAAAACCCACAGGTATAAGGTGCCTGGGTCAGAGCCTCTCCTTTCGCGTGACAAACCCCGGACGAGATTCGGACCACACCGACACTCTGCACACCCTGGAGGCCTGCCCCGCGGTCCCAAGGTGACTGCCCGCCCCCCCCCCCCAGGCTGTACATCCTTAAGGGAGCCCAGCCCCGGGCGCGACCGTCCCCCGGTGGAGGAGCTGTCGCTTCAACACTGCCCCCGTGCGTCGGTCCCATTCCGTGACACAGCCTGTGTGTCCCACCTTCCTCCCCCCCCCCACTCCCAACCGCTGTCTCTCTGGCTTCTGTCACCGCCAGGGAAGTGGCACAGGCCCCGTGGAGCCACTGGTGGCGCGAAGGGGCCTCACTGCGGGCGAAGAGTAACCCGCTGCCCACGCCCGCGGCGTCCTGAGGAGGCGGGGAGCAGGTGGGAGGCGCGGCGCTGCTGGAGCCGGCAGGCGGGGAGAGGCTCGCGCCGGCGCGGCCCAACAACCTGGCGCGCGCTCACCAAAAAGGCCGGGCGGCTGCTCTTGGGGCGCCGGGAGCTTGGTCCCAGCGTCTACGGCCATACCACCCTGAACGCGCCCGATCTCGGCTGATCTCGGAAGCTAAGCAGGGTCGGGCTGGTTAGTACTTGGATGGGAGACCGCGTGGCAATACCTGGTGCGCTAGGCTTTTACCCGCCACTTTTTTTGCGGCCGCCATGCCCCTGGACCCTCTGCAGCCGCCAACCCCGCCACAGGAAACCTGGCCAGCGGGGCTGGACGGGGTGGGGGGGTGGGTAGTGGGAGGGTGGGGTCCGGGCCGCCGCCGAGACCTACAGCCTCGCATACCCGGCCGCAAGCCAGGCACCTGGGCCAGGTCTCCCCCCACAGCACCTTCTATAGCCTCTTTTTTCCCCCGCAAGCGCATGCTGTCAACCCGCAGACCTTCGCCGACCCCACGACCCCGCCCCCAAAGCCCAAGCCCAGGGCTGCCTGCCCGCGCAGGCCTCCAAACGGCTTCGGGCGGCTTTCTCCTGCCTAGGCAGTGCGGCTCCTTGGCACCTCGGTGTCCTTGGCAAAGGGGTGACCGTCCCACTGCCTGCACCCGGGCCCGGAGACAGAGGGACTGGTTGTCCCAGGACAGCAAGCCGAGGGGACGCCCAGCCGCCCCACCCCACCGGAGGACTCCGTCTCCGCGGGCAGGCACCGCGGCCCCTCCCCCAGCGCCCTTCCTTCTCCCAGGAGAGCCGTGTGCGCTCGGTTCCCGCCAGCCGGCCGCTGCGGCCCCCGGCGCACAGCCACAAAAGAGCCCGGCCAAAGCAGCGGAGGGAGGGAGTGCCACAACTGCATGCGCGCGGGCGTTGCCCCGGGCCTCCAGAAGAGACCACCACAGGGGAAAAGCAGGCAGGCAGGCAGTCCAAAACCCACAGGTATAAGGTGCCTGGGTCAGAGCCTCTCCTTTCGCGTGACAAACCCCGGACGAGATTCGGACCACACCGGCACTCTGCAGAACCTGGAGGCCTGCCCCGGGGTCCCACGGTGACTGCCCGCCCCCCCCCCCCGCTGTACATCCTTAACGGAGCCCAGCCCAGGGCCCGACCATGCGCCCGTGGAGGAGCTGTCGCTTCAACACTGCCCCCGTGCGTGGGTCCCATTCCGTGACACAGCCTGTGTGTCCCTCCTTCCTCCACCCCCCCACTCCCAACCGCTGTCTCTCTGGCTTCTGTCACCGCCAGGGAAGTGGCAGAGGCCCCGTGGAGCCACGGGTGGCCCGAAGGGCCTCACTGCGGGCAAAGAGTAACCCGCTGCCCACGCCCGCGGCGTCCTGAGGAGGCGGGGAGCAGGCGGGAGGCGCGGCGCTGCTGCAGCCGGCAGGCGTGGAGAGGCTCGCCGCCGGCGCGGCCCAACAACCTGGTGCGCGCTCACCACGAAGGCCGGGCAGCTGCTCTTGGGGCGCTGAGAGCCCGGTCCCAGCGTCTACGGCCATACCACCCTGCACGCGTCCAATCTCCTCTGATCTCGGAAGCTAAGCAGGGTGCGGCCTGGTTAGTACTTGGATGGGAGACCGCCTGGGAATACCGGGTGCTCTAGGCTTTTACCCGCCACTCCTTTTGCGGCCGCCCTGCCCCTGGACACTCTGCAGCCGCAACCCCGCCACAGGACCCCTGGCCAGCGAAGCTGCGCGGGGTGGGGGGGGTGGGTAGTGGGAGGGTGGGGTCCGGGTCGCCACCGAGACCTACAGCCGCGCAGACCCGGCCTCACGCCAGTCGCCTGGGCCAGGTGTCCCCCCACAGCCCCTTCTGTAGCCTCTTTTTTCCACCGCAAGCTCATGCTGTCAACCCGCAGACCTTCGCCGCGCCCACGACCCCGCCCCCAAAGCCCAAGCCCAGGGCTGCCTGCCCGCGCAGGCCTCCAAACGGCCTCGGGCGGCTCTCTCCTGCCAAGGTAGTGCGGCTCCTTGGCACCTCGGTGTCCTTGGCAGAGGGGTGACCGTCCCACTGCCTGCACCCGGGCCCGGAGACAGAGAGACTGGTTGTCCCAGGACAGCAAGCCGAGGGGACGCCCAGCCGCCCCACCCCACCGGAGGACTCCATCTCCGCGGGCAGGCACCGCGGCCCTCCCCCAGCGCCCTTCCTCCTCCCAGGAGAGCCGTGTGCGCTCGGTTCCCGCCGGCCCTCCGCTGTAATCCCCGGCGCACAGCCACAAAAGAGACCGGCCAAAGCAGCGGAGGGAGGTAGTGCCACAACTGCACGCGCGCCGGCGTCTCCCCGGGCCTCCAGGAGAGACCACCACAGGGGAAAAGCAGGCAGGCAGGCAAGCCCAAAAGCCACAGGTATAAGGTGCCTGGGTCAGAGCCTCTCCTTTCGCGTGACAAACCCCGGACGAGATTCGGACCACACCGGCACTCTGCAGACCCTGGAGGCCTGCCCTGGGGTCCCACGGTGACTGCCCGCCCCCCCCCCCGGGCTGTACATCCTTAACGGAGCCCAGCCCCGGGCGCGACCGTCCCCAGGTGGAGGAGCTGTCGCTTCAACACTGCCCCCGTGCGTCGGTCCCTTTCCGTGACACAGCCTGTGTGTCCCACCTTCCTCCCCCCCCCCACTCCCAACCGCTGTCTCTCTGGCTTCTGTCACCGCCAGGGAAGTGGCACAGGCCCCGTGGAGCCACTGGTGGCGCGAAGGGGCCTCACTGCGGGCAAAGAGTAACTCGCTGCCCACGCCCGCGGCGTCCTGAGGAGGCGGGGAGCAGGCGGGAGGCGCGGCGCTTCTGGAGCCGGCAGGCGGGGAGAGGCTCGCGCCGGCGCGGCCCAACAACCTGGCGCGCGCTCACCACGAAGGTAGGGCAGCTGCTCTTGGGGCGCCGAGAGCCCAGTCCCAGCGTCTACGGCCATACCACGCTGCACGCGTCCAATCTCCTCTGATCTCGGAAGCTAAGCAGGGTCCGGCCTGGTTAGTACTGGGATGGGAGACCGCCTGGGAATACCGGGTGCTCTAGGCTTTTACCCGCCACTCCTTTTGCGGCCGCCATGCCCCTGGACCCTCTGCAGCCGCCAACCCCGCCACAGGACCTCTGGCCAGCGGGGCTGGGCGGGGTGGGGGCGGTGGGTAGTGGGAGGGTGGGGTCCGGGCCGCCGCCGAGACCTACAGCCTCGCATACCCGGCCGCACGCCAGGCACCTGGGCCAGGTCTCCCCCCACAGCCCCTTCTATAGCCTCTTTTTTCCCCCACAAGCGCATGCTGTCAACCCGCAGACCTTCGCCGCGCCCACGACCCCGCCCCCAAAGCCCAAGCCCAGGGCTGCCTGCCCGCGCAGGCCTCCAAACGGCCTCGGGCGGCTCTCTCCTGCCAAGGCAGTGCGGCTCCTTGGCACCTCGGTGTCCTTGGCAGAGGGGTGACTGTCCCACTGCCTGCACCCGGGCCCGGAGACAGAGGGACTGGTTGTCCCAGGACAGCAAGCCGAGGGGACGCCCAGCCGCCCCATCCCACCGGAGGACTCCGTCTCCGCGGGCAGGCACCGCGGCCCCTCCCCCAGTGCCCTTCCTTCTCCCAGGAGAGCCGTGTGCGCTCGGTTCCCGCCGGCCGGCCGCTGCGGCCCCCGGCGCACAGCCACAAAAGAGCCCGGCCAAAGCAGCGGAGGGAGGGAGTGCCACAACTGCTCGCGCGCGGGCGTCTCCCCGGGCCTCCAGAAGAGACCACCACAGGGGAAAAGCAGGCAGGCAGGCAGTCCAAAACCCACAGGTATAAGGTGCCTGGGTCAGAGCCTCTCCTTTCGCGTGACAAACCCCGGACGAGATTCGGACCACACCGGCACTCTGCAGAACCTGGAGGCCTGCCCCGGGGTCCCACGGTGACTGCCCGCCCCCCCCCCCCGCTGTACATCCTTAACGGAGCCCAGCCCAGGGCCCGACCATGCGCCCGTGGAGGAGCTGTCGCTTCAACACTGCCCCCGTGCGTGGGTCCCATTACGTGACACAGCCTGTGTGTCCCTCCTTCCTCCACCCCCCCACTCCCAACCGCTGTCTCTCTGGCTTCTGTCACCGCCAGGGAAGTGGCAGAGGCCCCGTGGAGCCACGGGTGGTCCGAAGGGCCTCACTGCGGGCAAAGAGTAACCCGCTGCCCACGCCCGCGGCGTCCTGAGGAGGCGGGGAGCAGGCGGGAGGCGCGGCGCTGCTGCAGCCGGCAGGCGTGGAGAGGCTCGCCGCCGGCGAGGCCCAACAACCTGGTGCGCGCTCACCACGAAGGCCGGGCAGCTGCTCTTGGGGCGCCGAGAGCCCGGTCCCAGCGTCTACGGCCATACCACCCTGCACGCGTCCAATCTCCTCTGATCTCGGAAGCTAAGCAGGGTGCGGCCTGGTTAGTACTTGGATGGGAGACCGCCTGGGAATACCGGGTGCTCTAGGCTTTTACCCGCCACTCCTTTTGCGGCCGCCCTGCCCCTGGACCCTCTGCAGCCGCCAACCCCGCCACAGGACCCCTGGCCAGCGAAGCTGCGCGGGGTGGGGGGGGTGGGTAGTGGGAGGGTGGGGTCCGGGCCGCCACCGAGACCTACAGCCGCGCAGACCCGGCCTCACGCCAGGCGCCTGGGCCAGGTGTCCCCCCACAGCCCCTTCTGTAGCCTCTTTTTTCCACCACAAGCGCATGCTGTCAACCCGCAGACCTTCGCCGCGCCCACGACCCCGCCCCCAAAGCCCAAGCCCAGGGCTGCCTGCCCGCGCAGGCCTCCAAACGGCCTCGGGCGGCTCTCTCCTGCCAAGGCAGTGCGGCTCCTTGGCACCTCGGTGTCCTTGGCAGAGGGGTGACCGTCCCACTGCCTGCACCCGGGCCCAGAGACAGAGAGACTGGTTGTCCCAGGACAGCAAGCCGAGGGGACGCCCAGCCGCCCCACCCCACCGGAGGACTCCGTCTCCGCGGGCAGGCACCGCGGCCCTCCCCCAGCGCCCTTCCTCCTCCCAGGAGAGCCGTGTGCGCTCGGTTCCCGCCGGCCGGCCGCTGCGGCCCCCGGCGCACAGCCACAAAAGAGCCCGGCCAAAGCAGCGGAGGGAGGTAGTGCCACAACTGCACGCGCGCCGGCGTCTCCCCGGGCCTCCAGGAGAGACCACCACAGGGGAAAAGCAGGCAGGCAGGCAGGCCCAAAACCCACAGGTATAAGGTGCCTGGGTCAGAGCCTCTCCCTTCGCGTGACAAACCCCGGACGAGATTCGGACCACACCGGCACTCTGCAGACCCTGGAGGCCTGCCCCGGGGTCCCACGGTGACACCCCGCCCCCCCCCCCCCCGGGCTGTACATCCTTAACGGAGCCCAGCCCCGGGCCCGACCATGCGCCGGTGGAGAAGCTGTCGCTTCAACACTGCCCCCGTGCGTCGGTTTCATTCCGTGACACAGCCTGTGTGTCCCTCCTTCCTCCACCCCCCCACTCCCAACCGCTGTCTCTCTGGCTTCTGTCACCGCCAGGGAAGTGGCAGAGGCCCCGTGTAGCCACTGGTGGCCCGAAGGGCCACACTGCAAAAAAAGAGTAACCCGCTGCCCACGCCCGCGGCGTCCTGAGGAGGCGGGGAGCAGGCGGGAGGCGCGGCGCTGCTGCAGCCGGCAGGCGTGGAGAGGCTCGCCGCCGGCGCGGCCCAACAACCTGGCGCGCGCTCACCACGAAGGCCGGGCAGCTGCTCTTGGGGCGCCGAGAGCCCGGTCCCAGCGTCTACGGCCATACCACCCTGCACGCGTCCAATCTCCTCTGATCTCAGAAGCTAAGCAGTGTCCGGCCTGGTTAGTACTTGGATGGGAGACCGCCTGGGAATACCGGGAGCTCTAGGCTTTTACCCGCCACTCCTTTTAAGGCCGCCCTGCCCCTGGACCCTCTGCAGCCGCCAACCCCGCCACAGGACCCCTGGCCAGCGGGGCTGGGCGGGGTGGGGGGGGTGGGTAGTGGGAGGGTGGGGTCCGGGCCGCCACCGAGACCTACAGCCGCGCAGACCCGGCCTCACGCCAGGCGCCTGGGCCAGGTGTCCCCCCACAGCCCCTTCTGTAGCCTCTTTTTTCCCCCGCAAGCGCATGCTGTCAACCCGCAGACCTTCGCCGCGCCCACGACCCCGCCCCCAAAGCCCAAGCCCAGGGCTGCCTGCCCGCGCAGGCCTCCGAACGGCCTCGGGCGGCTCTCTCCTGCCAAGGCAGTGCGGCTCCTTGGCACCTCGGTGTCCTTGGCAGAGGGGTGACCGTCCCACTGCCTGCACCCGGGCCCGGAGACAGAGAGACTGGTTGTCCCAGGACAGCAAGCCGAGGGGACGCCCAGCCGCCCCACCCCACCGGAGGACTCCGTCTCCGCGGGCAGGCACCGCGGCCCCTCCCCCAGCGCCCTTCCTTCTCCCAGGAGAGCCGTGTGCGCTCGGTTCCCGCCGTGCGGCCGCTGTGGTTCCCGGCGCACAGCCACCAAAGAGCCCGGCCAAAGCAGCGGAGGGAGGTAGTGCCACAACTGCACGCGCGCCGGCGTCTCCCCGGGCCTCCAGGAGAGACCACCACAGGGGAAAAGCAGGCAGGCAGGCAGGCCCAAAACCCACAGGTATAAGGTGCCTGGGTCAGAGCATCTCCTTTCGCTTGACCAACCCCGGACGAGATTCGGACCACACCAGCACTCTGCAGACCCTGGAGGCCTGACACGGGGTCCCACGGTGACTGCCCGACCCCCCCCACCCCCCGGGCTGTACATCCTTAACGGAGCCCAGCCCCGGGCCCGATCGTGCGCCAGTGGAGGAGCTGTCGCTTCAACACTGCCCCCGTGCGTCGGTCCCATTCCGTGACACAGCTTGTGTGTCCCTCCTTCCTCCACCCCCCCACTCCCAACCGCTGTCTCTCTGGCTTCTGTCACCGCCAGGGAAGTGGCAGAGGCCCCGTGGAGCCACGGGTGGACCGAAGGGGCCTCACTGCGGACAAAGAGTAACCCGCTGCCCACGACTGCGGCGTCCTGAGGAGGCGGGGAGCAGGCGGGAGGCGCGGCGCTGCTGCAGCTGGCAGGCGGGGAGAGGCTCCAGCCGGCGCGGCCCAACAACCTGGCGCGCGCTCACCAGGAAGGCCGGGCAGCTGCTCTTGGGGCGCCAAGAGCCCACTCCCAGCGTCTACGGCCATACCTCCCTGCACGCGCCCGATCTCCTCTGATCTCGGAAGCTAAGCAGGGTCGGGCCTCGTTAGTACTTGGATGGGAGACCGCCTGGGAATACCGGGTGCTCTAGGCTTTTACCCGCCACTGCTTTTGCGGCCGCCATGCCCCTGGACCCTCTGCAGCCGCCAACCCCGCCACAGGAGCCCTGGCCAGCGGGGCTGGGCGGGGTGGGGGGAAGGTAGTTGGAGAATGGGGTCCCGGCCATCGCCGAGACCTACAGCCTCGCATACCCGGCCGCAGGCCAGGCACCTGGGCCAGGTCTCCCCCCACAGTCCCTTCTATAGCCTCTTTTTTCCCCCGCAAGCGCATGCTGTCAACCCGCAGACCTTCGCCGCGCCCACGACCCCGCCCCCAAAGCCCAAGCCCAGGGCTGCCTGCAGGCGGCTGCCTCCAAACGGCCTCGGGCGGCTCTCTCCTGCCAAGGCAGTGCGGCTCCTTGGCACCTCGGTGTCCTTGGCAAAGGGGTGACTGTCCCACTGCCTGCACCCGGGCCCGGAGACAGAGGGACTGGTTGTCCCAGGACAGCAAGCCGAGGGGACGCCCAGCCGCCCCACCCCACCGGAGGCCTCCGTCTCCGCGGGCAGGCACCGCGGCCCCTCCCCCAGCGCCCTTCCTTCTCCCAAGAGAGCCGTGTGCGCTCGGTTCCCGCCGGCCGGCCGCTGCGGCCCCCGGCGCACAGCCACAAAAGAGCCCGGCCAAAGCAGCGGAGGGAGGTAGTGCCACAACTGCACGCGCGCGGGCGTCTCCCAGGGCCTCCAGAAGAGACCACCACAGGGGAAAAGCAGGCAGGAAGGCAGGTCCAAAACCCACAGGTATAAGGTGCCTGGGTCAGAGCCTCTCCTTTCGCGTGACAAACCCCGGACGAGATTCGGAACACACCGGCACTCTGCAGACCCTGGAGGCCTGCCCCGGGGTCCCACGGTGACTGCCCGCTCCCCCCCCCCCCCCGCTGTACATCCTTAACGGAGCCCAGCCAAGGGCCCGACCATGCGCCCGTGGAGGAGCTGTCGCTTCAACACTGCCCCCGTGCGTCGGTCCCATTACGTGACACAGCCTGTGTGTCCCTCCTTCCTCCACCCCCCCACTCCCAACCGCTGTCTCTCTGGCTTCTGTCACCGC
>NC_138070.1:39472174-39477174 GCF_964194185.1 Rhinolophus hipposideros
GGGCCCGGAGACAGAGAGACTGGTTGTCCCAGGACAGCAAGCCGAGGGGACGCCCAGCCGCCCCACCCCACCGGAGGACTCCATCTCCGCGGGCAGGCACCGCGGCCCTCCCCCAGCGCCCTTCCTCCTCCCAGGAGAGCCGTGTGCGCTCGGTTCCCGCCGGCCCTCCGCTGTAATCCCCGGCGCACAGCCACAAAAGAGACCGGCCAAAGCAGCGGAGGGAGGTAGTGCCACAACTGCACGCGCGCCGGCGTCTCCCCGGGCCTCCAGGAGAGACCACCACAGGGGAAAAGCAGGCAGGCAGGCAAGCCCAAAAGCCACAGGTATAAGGTGCCTGGGTCAGAGCCTCTCCTTTCGCGTGACAAACCCCGGACGAGATTCGGACCACACCGGCACTCTGCAGACCCTGGAGGCCTGCCCTGGGGTCCCACGGTGACTGCCCGCCCCCCCCCCCGGGCTGTACATCCTTAACGGAGCCCAGCCCCGGGCGCGACCGTCCCCAGGTGGAGGAGCTGTCGCTTCAACACTGCCCCCGTGCGTCGGTCCCTTTCCGTGACACAGCCTGTGTGTCCCACCTTCCTCCCCCCCCCCACTCCCAACCGCTGTCTCTCTGGCTTCTGTCACCGCCAGGGAAGTGGCACAGGCCCCGTGGAGCCACTGGTGGCGCGAAGGGGCCTCACTGCGGGCAAAGAGTAACTCGCTGCCCACGCCCGCGGCGTCCTGAGGAGGCGGGGAGCAGGCGGGAGGCGCGGCGCTTCTGGAGCCGGCAGGCGGGGAGAGGCTCGCGCCGGCGCGGCCCAACAACCTGGCGCGCGCTCACCACGAAGGTAGGGCAGCTGCTCTTGGGGCGCCGAGAGCCCAGTCCCAGCGTCTACGGCCATACCACGCTGCACGCGTCCAATCTCCTCTGATCTCGGAAGCTAAGCAGGGTCCGGCCTGGTTAGTACTGGGATGGGAGACCGCCTGGGAATACCGGGTGCTCTAGGCTTTTACCCGCCACTCCTTTTGCGGCCGCCATGCCCCTGGACCCTCTGCAGCCGCCAACCCCGCCACAGGACCTCTGGCCAGCGGGGCTGGGCGGGGTGGGGGCGGTGGGTAGTGGGAGGGTGGGGTCCGGGCCGCCGCCGAGACCTACAGCCTCGCATACCCGGCCGCACGCCAGGCACCTGGGCCAGGTCTCCCCCCACAGCCCCTTCTATAGCCTCTTTTTTCCCCCACAAGCGCATGCTGTCAACCCGCAGACCTTCGCCGCGCCCACGACCCCGCCCCCAAAGCCCAAGCCCAGGGCTGCCTGCCCGCGCAGGCCTCCAAACGGCCTCGGGCGGCTCTCTCCTGCCAAGGCAGTGCGGCTCCTTGGCACCTCGGTGTCCTTGGCAGAGGGGTGACTGTCCCACTGCCTGCACCCGGGCCCGGAGACAGAGGGACTGGTTGTCCCAGGACAGCAAGCCGAGGGGACGCCCAGCCGCCCCATCCCACCGGAGGACTCCGTCTCCGCGGGCAGGCACCGCGGCCCCTCCCCCAGTGCCCTTCCTTCTCCCAGGAGAGCCGTGTGCGCTCGGTTCCCGCCGGCCGGCCGCTGCGGCCCCCGGCGCACAGCCACAAAAGAGCCCGGCCAAAGCAGCGGAGGGAGGGAGTGCCACAACTGCTCGCGCGCGGGCGTCTCCCCGGGCCTCCAGAAGAGACCACCACAGGGGAAAAGCAGGCAGGCAGGCAGTCCAAAACCCACAGGTATAAGGTGCCTGGGTCAGAGCCTCTCCTTTCGCGTGACAAACCCCGGACGAGATTCGGACCACACCGGCACTCTGCAGAACCTGGAGGCCTGCCCCGGGGTCCCACGGTGACTGCCCGCCCCCCCCCCCCGCTGTACATCCTTAACGGAGCCCAGCCCAGGGCCCGACCATGCGCCCGTGGAGGAGCTGTCGCTTCAACACTGCCCCCGTGCGTGGGTCCCATTACGTGACACAGCCTGTGTGTCCCTCCTTCCTCCACCCCCCCACTCCCAACCGCTGTCTCTCTGGCTTCTGTCACCGCCAGGGAAGTGGCAGAGGCCCCGTGGAGCCACGGGTGGTCCGAAGGGCCTCACTGCGGGCAAAGAGTAACCCGCTGCCCACGCCCGCGGCGTCCTGAGGAGGCGGGGAGCAGGCGGGAGGCGCGGCGCTGCTGCAGCCGGCAGGCGTGGAGAGGCTCGCCGCCGGCGAGGCCCAACAACCTGGTGCGCGCTCACCACGAAGGCCGGGCAGCTGCTCTTGGGGCGCCGAGAGCCCGGTCCCAGCGTCTACGGCCATACCACCCTGCACGCGTCCAATCTCCTCTGATCTCGGAAGCTAAGCAGGGTGCGGCCTGGTTAGTACTTGGATGGGAGACCGCCTGGGAATACCGGGTGCTCTAGGCTTTTACCCGCCACTCCTTTTGCGGCCGCCCTGCCCCTGGACCCTCTGCAGCCGCCAACCCCGCCACAGGACCCCTGGCCAGCGAAGCTGCGCGGGGTGGGGGGGGTGGGTAGTGGGAGGGTGGGGTCCGGGCCGCCACCGAGACCTACAGCCGCGCAGACCCGGCCTCACGCCAGGCGCCTGGGCCAGGTGTCCCCCCACAGCCCCTTCTGTAGCCTCTTTTTTCCACCACAAGCGCATGCTGTCAACCCGCAGACCTTCGCCGCGCCCACGACCCCGCCCCCAAAGCCCAAGCCCAGGGCTGCCTGCCCGCGCAGGCCTCCAAACGGCCTCGGGCGGCTCTCTCCTGCCAAGGCAGTGCGGCTCCTTGGCACCTCGGTGTCCTTGGCAGAGGGGTGACCGTCCCACTGCCTGCACCCGGGCCCAGAGACAGAGAGACTGGTTGTCCCAGGACAGCAAGCCGAGGGGACGCCCAGCCGCCCCACCCCACCGGAGGACTCCGTCTCCGCGGGCAGGCACCGCGGCCCTCCCCCAGCGCCCTTCCTCCTCCCAGGAGAGCCGTGTGCGCTCGGTTCCCGCCGGCCGGCCGCTGCGGCCCCCGGCGCACAGCCACAAAAGAGCCCGGCCAAAGCAGCGGAGGGAGGTAGTGCCACAACTGCACGCGCGCCGGCGTCTCCCCGGGCCTCCAGGAGAGACCACCACAGGGGAAAAGCAGGCAGGCAGGCAGGCCCAAAACCCACAGGTATAAGGTGCCTGGGTCAGAGCCTCTCCCTTCGCGTGACAAACCCCGGACGAGATTCGGACCACACCGGCACTCTGCAGACCCTGGAGGCCTGCCCCGGGGTCCCACGGTGACACCCCGCCCCCCCCCCCCCCGGGCTGTACATCCTTAACGGAGCCCAGCCCCGGGCCCGACCATGCGCCGGTGGAGAAGCTGTCGCTTCAACACTGCCCCCGTGCGTCGGTTTCATTCCGTGACACAGCCTGTGTGTCCCTCCTTCCTCCACCCCCCCACTCCCAACCGCTGTCTCTCTGGCTTCTGTCACCGCCAGGGAAGTGGCAGAGGCCCCGTGTAGCCACTGGTGGCCCGAAGGGCCACACTGCAAAAAAAGAGTAACCCGCTGCCCACGCCCGCGGCGTCCTGAGGAGGCGGGGAGCAGGCGGGAGGCGCGGCGCTGCTGCAGCCGGCAGGCGTGGAGAGGCTCGCCGCCGGCGCGGCCCAACAACCTGGCGCGCGCTCACCACGAAGGCCGGGCAGCTGCTCTTGGGGCGCCGAGAGCCCGGTCCCAGCGTCTACGGCCATACCACCCTGCACGCGTCCAATCTCCTCTGATCTCAGAAGCTAAGCAGTGTCCGGCCTGGTTAGTACTTGGATGGGAGACCGCCTGGGAATACCGGGAGCTCTAGGCTTTTACCCGCCACTCCTTTTAAGGCCGCCCTGCCCCTGGACCCTCTGCAGCCGCCAACCCCGCCACAGGACCCCTGGCCAGCGGGGCTGGGCGGGGTGGGGGGGGTGGGTAGTGGGAGGGTGGGGTCCGGGCCGCCACCGAGACCTACAGCCGCGCAGACCCGGCCTCACGCCAGGCGCCTGGGCCAGGTGTCCCCCCACAGCCCCTTCTGTAGCCTCTTTTTTCCCCCGCAAGCGCATGCTGTCAACCCGCAGACCTTCGCCGCGCCCACGACCCCGCCCCCAAAGCCCAAGCCCAGGGCTGCCTGCCCGCGCAGGCCTCCGAACGGCCTCGGGCGGCTCTCTCCTGCCAAGGCAGTGCGGCTCCTTGGCACCTCGGTGTCCTTGGCAGAGGGGTGACCGTCCCACTGCCTGCACCCGGGCCCGGAGACAGAGAGACTGGTTGTCCCAGGACAGCAAGCCGAGGGGACGCCCAGCCGCCCCACCCCACCGGAGGACTCCGTCTCCGCGGGCAGGCACCGCGGCCCCTCCCCCAGCGCCCTTCCTTCTCCCAGGAGAGCCGTGTGCGCTCGGTTCCCGCCGTGCGGCCGCTGTGGTTCCCGGCGCACAGCCACCAAAGAGCCCGGCCAAAGCAGCGGAGGGAGGTAGTGCCACAACTGCACGCGCGCCGGCGTCTCCCCGGGCCTCCAGGAGAGACCACCACAGGGGAAAAGCAGGCAGGCAGGCAGGCCCAAAACCCACAGGTATAAGGTGCCTGGGTCAGAGCATCTCCTTTCGCTTGACCAACCCCGGACGAGATTCGGACCACACCAGCACTCTGCAGACCCTGGAGGCCTGACACGGGGTCCCACGGTGACTGCCCGACCCCCCCCACCCCCCGGGCTGTACATCCTTAACGGAGCCCAGCCCCGGGCCCGATCGTGCGCCAGTGGAGGAGCTGTCGCTTCAACACTGCCCCCGTGCGTCGGTCCCATTCCGTGACACAGCTTGTGTGTCCCTCCTTCCTCCACCCCCCCACTCCCAACCGCTGTCTCTCTGGCTTCTGTCACCGCCAGGGAAGTGGCAGAGGCCCCGTGGAGCCACGGGTGGACCGAAGGGGCCTCACTGCGGACAAAGAGTAACCCGCTGCCCACGACTGCGGCGTCCTGAGGAGGCGGGGAGCAGGCGGGAGGCGCGGCGCTGCTGCAGCTGGCAGGCGGGGA
>NC_138070.1:39482174-39494674 GCF_964194185.1 Rhinolophus hipposideros
CGCTCGGTTCCCGCCGTGCGGCCGCTGTGGTTCCCGGCGCACAGCCACAAAAGAGCCCGGCCAAAGCAGCGGAGGGAGGTAGTGCCACAACTGCACGCGCGCCGGTGTCTCCCCGGGCCTCCAGGAGAGACCACCACAGGGGAAAAGCAGGCAGGCAGGCAGGCCCAAAACCCACAGGTATAAGGTGCCTGGGTCAGAGCCTCTCCCTTCGCGTGACAAACCCCGGACGAGATTCGGACCACACCGGCACTCTGCAGACCCTGGAGGCCTGCCCCGGGGTCCCACGGTGACTGCCCGCCCCCCCCCCGTCCCCCGGGCTGTACATCCTTAACGGAGCCCAGCCCCGGGCCCGACCGTCCCCCGGTGGAGGAGCTGTCGCTTCAACACTGCCCCCGTGTGTCGGTCCCATTCCGTGACACAGCCTGTGTGTCCCTCCTTCCCCCCCCCCCACTCCCAACCGCTGTCTCTCTGGCTTCTGTCACCTCCAGGGAAGTGGCAGAGGCCCCGTGGAGGCACGGGTGGCCCGAAGGAACCTCACTGCGGGCAAAGAGTATCCCGCTGCCCACGCCCGCGGCGTCCTGAGGAGGCGGGGAGCAGGCGGGAGGCGCGGCCCTGCTGGAGCCGGCAGGCTGGGAGAGGCTCGCCGCCGGCGCGGCCCAACAACCTGGCGCGCGCTCACCACGAAGGCCGGGCAGCTGCTCTTGGGGCGCCGAGAGCCCGGTCCCAGCGTCTACAGCCATACCACCCTGCACGCGTCCAATCTCCTCTGATCTCGGAAGCCAAGCAGGGTCCGGCCTGGTTAGTACTTGGATGGGAGACCGCTTGGGAATACCGGGTGCTCTAGGCTTTTACCCGCCACTCCTTTTGCGGCCGCCCTGCCCCTGGACCCTCTGCAGCCGCCAACCCCGCCACAGGACCCCTGGCCAGCGGGGCTGGGCGGGGTGGGGGGGGTGGGTAGTGGGAGGGTGGGGTCCGGGCCGCCGCCGAGACCTACAGCCTCGCATACCCGGCCGCACGCCAGGCACCTGGGCCAGGTCTCCCCCCACAGCACCTTCTATAGCCTCTTTTTTCCCCCGCAAGCGCATGCTGTCAACCCGCAGACCTTCGCCGCCCCCACTACCCCGCCCCCAAAGCCCAAGCCCAGGGCTGCCTGCCCGCGCAGGCCTCCAAACGGCTTCGGGCGGCTTTCTCCTGCCAAGGCAGTGCGGCTCCTTGGCACCTCGGTGTTCTTGGCAAAGGGGTGACCGTCCCACTGCCTGCAGCCGGGCCCGGAGACAGAGGGACTGGTTGTCCCAGGACAGCAAGCCGAGGGGACGCCCAGCCGCCCCACCCCACCGGAGGACTCCGTCTCCGCGGGCAGGCACCGCGGCCCCTCCCCCAGCGCCCTTCCTTCTCCCAGGAGAGCCGTGTGCGCTCGGTTCTTGCCGTGCGGCCGATGCGGCCCCCGGCGCACAGCCACAAAAGAGCCCGGCCAAAGCAGCGGAGGGAGGTAGTGCCACAACTGCACGCGCGCCGGCGTCTACCCGGGCCTCCAGGAGAGACCACCACAGGGGAAAAGCAGGCAGGCAGGCAGGCCCAAAACCCACAGGTATAAGGTGCCTGGGTCAGAGCCTCTCCTTTCGCGTGACAAACCCCGGACGAGATTCGGACCACACCGACACTCTGCAGACCCTGGAGGCCTGCCCCGGGGTCCCACGGTGACTGCCCGCCCCCCCCCCCGGGCTGTACATCCTTAAGGGAGCCCAGCCCCGGGCGCGACCGTCCCCCGGTGGAGGAGCTGTCGCTTTAACACTGCCCCCGTGCGTCAGTCCCTTTCCGTGACACAGCCTGTGTGTCCCACCTTCCTCCCCCCCCCCACTCCCAACCGCTGTCTCTCTGGCTTCTGTCACCGCCAGGGAAGTGGCACAGGCCCCGTGGAGCCACGGGTGGCGCGAAGGGCCTCACTGCGGGTGAAGAGTAACCCGCTGCCCACGCCCGCGGCGTCCTGAGGAGGCGGGGAGCAGGTGGGAGGCGCGGCGCTTCTGGAGCCGGCAGGCGGTGAGAGGCTCGCGCCTGCGCGGCCCAACAACCTGGCGCGCGCTCACCAAAAAGGCCGGGCGGCTGCTCTTGGGGCGCCGGGAGCCCGGTCCCAGCGTCTACGGCCATACCACCTTCAACGCGCCCGATCTCGGCTGATCTCGGAAGCTAAGCAGGGTCGGGCTGGTTAGTACTTGGATGGGAGACCGCCTGGCAATACCTGGTGCGCTAGGCTTTTACCCGCCACTTTTTTTGCGGCCGCCATGCCCCTGGACCCTCTGCAGCCGCCAACCCCGCCACAGGACCCCTGGCCAGCGGGGCTGGGCGGGGTGGGAGGGGTGGGTAGTGGGAGGGTGGGGTCCGGGCCGCCGCCGAGACCTACAGCCTCGCATACCCGGCCGCAAGCCAGGCACCTGGGCCAGGTCTCCCCCCACAGCACCTTCTATAGCCTCTTTTTTCCCCCGCAAGCGCATGCTGTCAACCCGCAGACCTTCGCCGCCCCCACGACCCCGCCCCCAAAGCCCAAACCCAGGGCTGCCTGCCCGCGCAGGCCTCCAAACGGCTTCGGGCGGCTTTCTCCTGCCAAGGCAGTGCGGCTCCTTGGCACCTCGGTGTCCTTGGCAAAGGGGTGACCGTCCCACTGCCTGCACCCGGGCCCGGAGACAGAGGGACTGGTTGTCCCAGGACAGCAAGCCGAGGGGACGCCCAGCCGCCCCACCCCACCGGAGGACTCCGTCTCCGCGGGCAGGCACCGCGGCCCCTCCCCCAGCGCCCTTCCTTCTCCCAGGAGAGCCGTGTGCGCTCGGTTCCCGCCGGCCGGCCGCTGCGGCCCCCGGCGCACAGCCACAAAAGAGCCCGGCCAAAGCAACGGAGGGAGGGAGTGCCACAACTGCACGCGCGCGGGCGTCTCCCCGGGCCTCCAGAAGAGACCACCACAGGGGAAAAGCAGGCAGGCAGGCAGTCCAAAACCCACAGGTATAAGGTGCCTGGGTCAGAGCCTCTCCTTTCGCGTGACAAACCCCGGACGAGATTCGGACCACACCGGCACTCTGCAGAACCTGGAGGCCTGCCCCGGGGTCCCACGGTGACTGCCCGCCCCCCCCCCCGCTGTACATCCTTAACGGAGCCCAGCCCAGGGCCCGACCATGCGCCCGTGGAGGAGCTGTCGCTTCAACACTGCCCCCGTGCGTGGGTCCCATTACGTGACACAGCCTGTGTGTCCCTCCTTCCTCCACCCCCCCACTCCCAACCGCTGTCTCTCTGGCTTCTGTCACCGCCAGGGAAGTGGCAGAGGCCCCGTGGAGCCACGGGTGGCCCGAAGGGCCTCACTGCGGGCAAAGAGTAACCCGCTGCCCACGCCCGCGGCGTCCTGAGGAGGCGGGGAGCAGGCGGGAGGCGCGGCGCTGCTGCAGCCGGCAGGCGTGGAGAGGCTCGCCGCCGGCGCGGCCCAACAACCTGGTGCGCGCTCACCACGAAGGCCGGGCAGCTGCTCTTGGGGCGCCGAGAGCCCGGTCCCAGCGTCTACGGCCATACCACCCTGCACGCGTCCAATCTCCTCTGATCTCGGAAGCTAAGCAGGGTGCGGCCTGGTTAGTACTTGGATGGGAGACCGCCTGGGAATACCGGGTGCTCTAGGCTTTTACCCGCCACTCCTTTTGCGGCCGCCCTGCCCCTGGACCCTCTGCAGCCGCCAACCCCGCCACAGGACCCCTGGCCAGCGAAGCTGCGCGGGGTGGGGGGGGTGGGTAGTGGGAGGGTGGGGTCCGGGCCGCCACCGAGACCTACAGCCGCGCAGACCCGGCCTCACGCCAGGCGCCTGGGCCAGGTGTTTCCCCACAGCCCCTTCTGTAGCCTCTTTTTTCCACCGCAAGCGCATGCTGTCAACCCGCAGACCTTCGCCGCACCCACGACCCCGCCCCCAAAGCCCAAGCCCAGGGCTGCCTGCCCGCGCAGGCCTCCAAACGGCCTCGGGCGGCTCTCTCCTGCCAAGGCAGTGCGGCTCCTTGGCACCTCGGTGTCCTTGGCAGAGGGGGGACCGTCCCACTGCCTGCACCCGGGCCCGTAGACAGAGAGACTGGTTGTCCCAGGACAGCAAGCCGAGGGGACGCCCAGCCGCCCCACCCCACCGGAGGACTCCGTCTCCGCGGGCAGGCACCGCGGCCCCTCCCCCAGCGCCCTTCCTTCTCCCAGGAGAGCCGTGTGCGCTCGGTTCCCGCCGGCCGGCCGCTGCGGCCCCCGGCGCACAGCCACAAAAGAGCCCGGCCAAAGCAGCGGAGGGAGGGAGTGCCACAACTGCACGCGCGCCGGCGTCTCCCCGGGTCTCCAGGAGAGACCACCACAGGGAAAAAGCAGGCAGGCAGGCAGGCCCAAAACCCACAGGAGTAGGGTGCCTGGGCCAGAGCCTCTCCTTTCGCGTGACAAACCCCGGACGAGATTCGGACCACACCGACACTCTGCACACCCTGGAGGCCTTCCCCGGGGTCCCACGGTGACTGCCCGCCCCCCCCCCCCCCGGGCTGTACATCCTTAAGGGAGCCCAGCCCCGGGCGCGACCGTCCCCCGGTGGAGGAGCTGTCGCTTCAACACTGCCCCCGTGCGTCGGTCCCATTCCGTGACACAGCCTGTGTGTCCCACCTTCCTCCCCCCCCCCACTCCCAACCGCTGTCTCTCTGGCTTCTGTCACCGCCAGGGAAGTGGCACAGGCCCCGTGGAGCCACTGGTGGCGCGAAGGGGCCTCACTGCGGGCGAAGAGTAACCCGCTGCCCACGCCCGCGGCGTCCTGAGGAGGCGGGGAGCAGGTGGGAGGCGCGGCGCTGCTGGAGCCGGCAGGCGGGGAGAGGCTCGCGCCGGCGCGGCCCAACAACCTGGCGCGCGCTCACCAAAAAGGCCGGGCGGCTGCTCTTGGGGCGCCGGGAGCCCGGTCCCAGCGTCTACGGCCATACCACCCTCAACGCGCCCGATCTCGGCTGATCTCGGAAGCTAAGCAGGGTCGGGCTGGTTAGTACTTGGATGGGAGACCGCCTGGCAATACCTGGTGCGCTAGGCTTTTACCCGCCACTTTTTTTGCGGCCGCCATGCCCCTGGACCCTCTGCAGCCGCCAACCCCGCCACAGGACCCCTGGCCAGCGGGGCTGGGCGGGGTGGGGGGGGTGGGTAGTGGGAGGGTGGGGTCCGGGCCGCCGCCGAGACCTACAGCCGGGCAGACCCGGCCTCACGCTAGGCGCCTGGGCCAGGTGTCCCCCCACAGCCCCTTCTGTAGCCTCTTTTTTCCACCGCAAGCGCATGCTGTCAACCCGCAGACCTTCGCCGCGCCCACGATCCCGCCCCCAAAGCCCAAGCCCAGGGCTGCCTGCCCGCGCAGGCCTCCAAAAGGCCTCGGGCGGCTCTCTCCTGCCAAGGCAGTGCGGCTCCTTGGCACCTCGGTGTCCTTGGCAGAGGGGTGACCGTCCCACTGCCTGCACCCGGGCCCGGAGACAGAGAGACTGGTTGTCCCAGGACAGCAAGCCGAGGGGACGCCCAGCCGCCCCACCCCACCGGAGGACTCCGTCTCCGCGGGCAGGCACCGCGGCCCTCCCCCAGCGCCCTTCCTCCTCCCAGGAGAGCCGTGTGCGCTCGGTTCCCGCCGGCCCTCCGCTGTAATCCCCGGCGCACAGCCACAAAAGAGCCCGGCCAAAGCAGCAGAGGGAGGTAGTGCCACAACTGCACGCGCGCCGGCGTCTCCCCGGGCCTCCAGGAGAGACCACCACAGGGGAAAAGCAGGCAGGCAGGCAGGCCCAAAACCCACAGGTATAAGGTGCCTGGGTCAGAGCCTCTCCCTTCGCGTGACAAACCCCGGACGAGATTCGGACCACACCGACACTCTGCACACCCTGGAGGCCTGCCCCGGGGTCCCACGGTGACTGCCCGACCCTCCCCCCCCCCGGGCTGTACATCCTTAAGGGAGCCCAGCCCCGGGCGCGACCGTCCCCCGGTGGAGGAGCTGTCGCTTCAACACTGCCCCCGTGCGTCGGTCCCATTCCGTGACACAGCCTGTGTGTCCCACCTTCCTCCCCCCCCCCCACTCCCAACCGCTGTCTCTCTGGCTTCTGTCACCGCCAGGGAAGTGGCACAGGCCCCGTGGAGCCACTGGTGGCGCGAAGGGGCCTCACTGCGGGCAAAGAGTAACCCGCTGCCCACGCCCGCGGCGTCCTGAGGACGCGGTGAGCAGGCGGGAGGAGCGGCGCTTCTGGAGCCGGCAGGCGGGGAGAGGCTCGCGCCGGCGCGGCCCAACAACCTGGCGCGCGCTCACCAAAAAGGCCGGGCGGCTGCTCTTGGGGCGCCGGGAGCCCGGTCCCAGCGTCTACGGCCATACCACCCTGAACGCGCCCGATCTCCGCTGATCTCGGAAGCTAAGCAGGGTCGGGCTGGTTAGTACTTGGATGGGAGACCGCCTGGCAATACCTGGTGCGCTAGGCTTTTACCCGCCACTTTTTTTGCGGCCGCCATGCCCCTGGACCCTCTGCAGCCGCCAACCCCGCCACAGGACCCCTGGCCAGCGGGGCTGGGCGGGGTGGGGGGGGTGGGTAGTGGGAGGGTGGGGTCCGGGCCGCTGCCGAGACCTACAGCCTCGCATACCCGGCCGCAAGCCAGGCACCTGGGCCAGGTCTCCCCCCACAGCACCTTCTATAGCCTCTTTTTTCCCCCGCAAGCGCATGCTGTCAACCCGCAGACCTTCGCCGCCCCCACGACCCCGCCCCCAAAGCCCAAGCCCAGGGCTGCCTGCCCGCGCAGGCCTCTAAACGGCTTCGGGCGGCTTTCTCCTGCCAAGGCAGTGCGGCTCCTTGGCACCTCGGTGTCCTTGGCAAAGGGGTGACCGTCCCACTGCCTGCACCCGGGCCCGGAGACAGAGGGACTGGTTGTCCCAGGACAGCAAGCAGAGGGGACGCCCAGCCGCCCCACCCCACCGGAGGACTCCGTCTCCGCGGGCAGGCACCGCGGCCCTCCCCCAGCGCCCTTCCTTCTCCCAGGAGAGCCATGTGAGCTCGGTTCCCGCCGGCCGGCCGCTGTGGTCCCCGGCGCACAGCCACAAAAGAGCCCGGCCAAAGCAGCGGAGGGAGGTAGTGCCACAACTGCACGCGCGCCGGCGTCTCCTCGGGCCTCCAGGAGAGACCACCACAGGGGAAAAGCAGGCAGGCAGGCAGGCCCAAAACCCACAGGTATAAGGTGCCTGGGTCAGAGCCTCTCCCTTCGCGTGACAAACCCCGGACGAGATTCGGACCACACCGGCACTCTGCAGACCCTGGAGGCCTGCCCCGGGGTCCCACGGTGACAGCCCGCCCCCTCCCCCCCCGGGCTGTACATCCTTAACGGAGCCCAGCCCCGGGCCCGACCGTGCGCCGGTGGAGAAGCTGTCGCTTCAACACTGCCCCCGTGCGTCGGTTTCATTCCGTGACACAGCCTGTGTGTCCCTCCTTCCTCCACCCCCCCACTCCCAACCGCTGTCTCTCTGGCTTCTGTCACCGCCAGGGAAGTGGCAGAGGCCCCGTGGAGCCACGGGTGGCCCGAAGGGCCACACTGCAGGAAAAGAGTAACCCGCTGCCCACGCCCGCGGCGTCCTGAGGAGGCGGGGAGCAGGCGGGAGGCGCGGCGCTGCTGCAGCCGGCAGGCGGGGAGAGGCTCGCCGCCGGCGCGGCCCAACAACCTGGCGCGCGCTCACCACGAAGGCCGGGCAGCTGCTCTTGGGGCGCCGAGAGCCCGGTCCCAGCGTCTACGGCCATACCACCCTGCACGCGTCCAATCTCCTCTGATCTCGGAAGCTAAGCAGGGTCCGGCCTGGTTAGTACTTGGATGGGAGACCGCCTGGGAATACCGGGAGCTCTAGGCTTTTACCCGCCACTCCTTTTGCGGCCGCCCTGCCCCTGGACCCTCTGCAGCCGCCAACCCCGCCACAGGACCCCTGGCCAGCGAAGCTGCGCGGGGTGGGGGGGGTGGGTAGTGGGAGGGTGGGGTCCGGGCCGCCGCCGAGACCTACAGCCTCGCATACCCGGCCGCAAGCCAGGCACCTGGGCCAGGTCTCCCCCCACAGCACCTTCTATAGCCTCTTTTTTCCCCCGCAAGCGCATGCTGTCAACCCGCAGACCTTCGCCGCCCCCACGACCCCGCCCCCAAAGCCCAAACCCAGGGCTGCCTGCCCGCGCAGGCCTCCAAACGGCTTCGGGCGGCTTTCTCCTGCCAAGGCAGTGCGGCTCCTTGGCACCTCGGTGTCCTTGGCAAAGGGGTGACCGTCCCACTGCCTGCACCCGGGCCCGGAGACAGAGGGACTGGTTGTCCCAGGACAGCAAGCCGAGGGGACGCCCAGCCGCCCCACCCCACCGGAGGACTCCGTCTCCGCGGGCAGGCACCGCGGCCCCTCCCCCAGCGCCCTTCCTTCTCCCAGGAGAGCCGTGTGCGCTCGGTTCCCGCCGGCCGGCCGCTGCGGCCCCCGGCGCACAGCCACAAAAGAGCCCGGCCAAAGCAACGGAGGGAGGGAGTGCCACAACTGCACGCGCGCGGGCGTCTCCCCGGGCCTCCAGAAGAGACCACCACAGGGGAAAAGCAGGCAGGCAGGCAGTCCAAAACCCACAGGTATAAGGTGCCTGGGTCAGAGCCTCTCCTTTCGCGTGACAAACCCCGGACGAGATTCGGACCACACCGGCACTCTGCAGAACCTGGAGGCCTGCCCCGGGGTCCCACGGTGACTGCCCGCCCCCCCCCCCGCTGTACATCCTTAACGGAGCCCAGCCCAGGGCCCGACCATGCGCCCGTGGAGGAGCTGTCGCTTCAACACTGCCCCCGTGCGTGGGTCCCATTACGTGACACAGCCTGTGTGTCCCTCCTTCCTCCACCCCCCCACTCCCAACCGCTGTCTCTCTGGCTTCTGTCACCGCCAGGGAAGTGGCAGAGGCCCCGTGGAGCCACGGGTGGCCCGAAGGGCCTCACTGCGGGCAAAGAGTAACCCGCTGCCCACGCCCGCGGCGTCCTGAGGAGGCGGGGAGCAGGCGGGAGGCGCGGCGCTGCTGCAGCCGGCAGGCGTGGAGAGGCTCGCCGCCGGCGCGGCCCAACAACCTGGTGCGCGCTCACCACGAAGGCCGGGCAGCTGCTCTTGGGGCGCCGAGAGCCCGGTCCCAGCGTCTACGGCCATACCACCCTGCACGCGTCCAATCTCCTCTGATCTCGGAAGCTAAGCAGGGTGCGGCCTGGTTAGTACTTGGATGGGAGACCGCCTGGGAATACCGGGTGCTCTAGGCTTTTACCCGCCACTCCTTTTGCGGCCGCCCTGCCCCTGGACCCTCTGCAGCCGCCAACCCCGCCACAGGACCCCTGGCCAGCGAAGCTGCGCGGGGTGGGGGGGGTGGGTAGTGGGAGGGTGGGGTCCGGGCCGCCACCGAGACCTACAGCCGCGCAGACCCGGCCTCACGCCAGGCGCCTGGGCCAGGTGTTTCCCCACAGCCCCTTCTGTAGCCTCTTTTTTCCACCGCAAGCGCATGCTGTCAACCCGCAGACCTTCGCCGCACCCACGACCCCGCCCCCAAAGCCCAAGCCCAGGGCTGCCTGCCCGCGCAGGCCTCCAAACGGCCTCGGGCGGCTCTCTCCTGCCAAGGCAGTGCGGCTCCTTGGCACCTCGGTGTCCTTGGCAGAGGGGGGACCGTCCCACTGCCTGCACCCGGGCCCGTAGACAGAGAGACTGGTTGTCCCAGGACAGCAAGCCGAGGGGACGCCCAGCCGCCCCACCCCACCGGAGGACTCCGTCTCCGCGGGCAGGCACCGCGGCCCCTCCCCCAGCGCCCTTCCTTCTCCCAGGAGAGCCGTGTGCGCTCGGTTCCCGCCGGCCGGCCGCTGCGGCCCCCGGCGCACAGCCACAAAAGAGCCCGGCCAAAGCAGCGGAGGGAGGGAGTGCCACAACTGCACGCGCGCCGGCGTCTCCCCGGGTCTCCAGGAGAGACCACCACAGGGAAAAAGCAGGCAGGCAGGCAGGCCCAAAACCCACAGGAGTAGGGTGCCTGGGCCAGAGCCTCTCCTTTCGCGTGACAAACCCCGGACGAGATTCGGACCACACCGACACTCTGCACACCCTGGAGGCCTTCCCCGGGGTCCCACGGTGACTGCCCGCCCCCCCCCCCCCCCCGGGCTGTACATCCTTAAGGGAGCCCAGCCCCGGGCGCGACCGTCCCCCGGTGGAGGAGCTGTCGCTTCAACACTGCCCCCGTGCGTCGGTCCCATTCCGTGACACAGCCTGTGTGTCCCACCTTCCTCCCCCCCCCCACTCCCAACCGCTGTCTCTCTGGCTTCTGTCACCGCCAGGGAAGTGGCACAGGCCCCGTGGAGCCACTGGTGGCGCGAAGGGGCCTCACTGCGGGCGAAGAGTAACCCGCTGCCCACGCCCGCGGCGTCCTGAGGAGGCGGGGAGCAGGTGGGAGGCGCGGCGCTGCTGGAGCCGGCAGGCGGGGAGAGGCTCGCGCCGGCGCGGCCCAACAACCTGGCGCGCGCTCACCAAAAAGGCCGGGCGGCTGCTCTTGGGGCGCCGGGAGCCCGGTCCCAGCGTCTACGGCCATACCACCCTCAACGCGCCCGATCTCGGCTGATCTCGGAAGCTAAGCAGGGTCGGGCTGGTTAGTACTTGGATGGGAGACCGCCTGGCAATACCTGGTGCGCTAGGCTTTTACCCGCCACTTTTTTTGCGGCCGCCATGCCCCTGGACCCTCTGCAGCCGCCAACCCCGCCACAGGACCCCTGGCCAGCGGGGCTGGGCGGGGTGGGGGGGGTGGGTAGTGGGAGGGTGGGGTCCGGGCCGCCGCCGAGACCTACAGCCGGGCAGACCCGGCCTCACGCTAGGCGCCTGGGCCAGGTGTCCCCCCACAGCCCCTTCTGTAGCCTCTTTTTTCCACCGCAAGCGCATGCTGTCAACCCGCAGACCTTCGCCGCGCCCACGATCCCGCCCCCAAAGCCCAAGCCCAGGGCTGCCTGCCCGCGCAGGCCTCCAAAAGGCCTCGGGCGGCTCTCTCCTGCCAAGGCAGTGCGGCTCCTTGGCACCTCGGTGTCCTTGGCAGAGGGGTGACCGTCCCACTGCCTGCACCCGGGCCCGGAGACAGAGAGACTGGTTGTCCCAGGACAGCAAGCCGAGGGGACGCCCAGCCGCCCCACCCCACCGGAGGACTCCGTCTCCGCGGGCAGGCACCGCGGCCCTCCCCCAGCGCCCTTCCTCCTCCCAGGAGAGCCGTGTGCGCTCGGTTCCCGCCGGCCCTCCGCTGTAATCCCCGGCGCACAGCCACAAAAGAGCCCGGCCAAAGCAGCAGAGGGAGGTAGTGCCACAACTGCACGCGCGCCGGCGTCTCCCCGGGCCTCCAGGAGAGACCACCACAGGGGAAAAGCAGGCAGGCAGGCAGGCCCAAAACCCACAGGTATAAGGTGCCTGGGTCAGAGCCTCTCCCTTCGCGTGACAAACCCCGGACGAGATTCGGACCACACCGACACTCTGCACACCCTGGAGGCCTGCCCCGGGGTCCCACGGTGACTGCCCGACCCCCCCCCCCCCCGGGCTGTACATCCTTAAGGGAGCCCAGCCCCGGGCGCGACCGTCCCCCGGTGGAGGAGCTGTCGCTTCAACACTGCCCCCGTGCGTCGGTCCCATTCCGTGACACAGCCTGTGTGTCCCACCTTCCTCCCCCCCCCCCACTCCCAACCGCTGTCTCTCTGGCTTCTGTCACCGCCAGGGAAGTGGCACAGGCCCCGTGGAGCCACTGGTGGCGCGAAGGGGCCTCACTGCGGGCAAAGAGTAACCCGCTGCCCACGCCCGCGGCGTCCTGAGGACGCGGTGAGCAGGCGGGAGGAGCGGCGCTTCTGGAGCCGGCAGGCGGGGAGAGGCTCGCGCCGGCGCGGCCCAACAACCTGGCGCGCGCTCACCAAAAAGGCCGGGCGGCTGCTCTTGGGGCGCCGGGAGCCCGGTCCCAGCGTCTACGGCCATACCACCCTGAACGCGCCCGATCTCCGCTGATCTCGGAAGCTAAGCAGGGTCGGGCTGGTTAGTACTTGGATGGGAGACCGCCTGGCAATACCTGGTGCGCTAGGCTTTTACCCGCCACTTTTTTTGCGGCCGCCATGCCCCTGGACCCTCTGCAGCCGCCAACCCCGCCACAGGACCCCTGGCCAGCGGGGCTGGGCGGGGTGGGGGGGGTGGGTAGTGGGAGGGTGGGGTCCGGGCCGCTGCCGAGACCTACAGCCTCGCATACCCGGCCGCAAGCCAGGCACCTGGGCCAGGTCTCCCCCCACAGCACCTTCTATAGCCTCTTTTTTCCCCCGCAAGCGCATGCTGTCAACCCGCAGACCTTCGCCGCCCCCACGACCCCGCCCCCAAAGCCCAAGCCCAGGGCTGCCTGCCCGCGCAGGCCTCTAAACGGCTTCGGGCGGCTTTCTCCTGCCAAGGCAGTGCGGCTCCTTGGCACCTCGGTGTCCTTGGCAAAGGGGTGACC
>NC_138070.1:39497174-39502174 GCF_964194185.1 Rhinolophus hipposideros
GCTGGTCGGGGTGGGGGGGGTGGGTAGTGGGAGGGTGGGGTCCGGGCCGCCGCCGAGACCTACAGCCTCGCATACCCGGCCGCACGCCAGTCACCTGGGCCAGGTCTCCCCCCACAGCCCCTTCTATAGCCTCTTTTTTCCCCCGCAAGCGCATGCTGTCAACCCGCAGACCTTCGCCGCCCCCACTACCCCGCCCCCAAAGCCCAAGCCCAGGGCTGCCTGCCCGCGCAGGCCTCCAAACGGCCTCGGGCGGCTCTCTCCTGCCAAGGCAGTGCGGCTCCTTGGCACCTCGGTGTCCTTGGCAAAGGGGTGACCGTCCCACTGCCTGCACCCGGGCCCGGAGACAGAGGGACTGGTTGTCCCAGGACAGCAAGCCGAGGGGACGCCCAGCCGCCCCACCCCACCGGAGGACTCCGTCTCCGCGGGCAGGCACCGCGGCCCCTCCCCCAGCGCCCTTCCTTCTCCCAGGAGAGCCCTGTGCGCTCGGTTCCCGCCGGCCGGCCGCTGCGGCCCCCGGCGCACAGCCACAAAAGAGCCCGGCCAAAGCAGCGGAGGGAGGGAGTGCGACAACTGCACGCGCGCGGCCGTCTCCCCGGGCCTCCAGGAGAGACCACCACAGGGAAAAAGCAGGCAGGCAGGCAGGCCCAAAACCCACATGTATAAGTTGCCTGGGTCAGAGCCTCTCCTTTCGCGTGACAAACCCCGGACGAGATTCGGACCACACCGATACTCTGCAGACCCTGGAGGCCTGCCCCGGGGTCCCACGGTGACTGCCCGCCCCCCCCCCCGGGCTGTACATCCTTAAGGGAGCCCAGCCCCGGGCGCGACCGTCCCCCGGTGGAGGAGCTGTCGCTTTAACACTGCCCCCGTGCGTCAGTCCCTTTCCGTGACACAGCCTGTGTGTCCCACCTTCCTCCCCCCCCCCACTCCCAACCGCTGTCTCTCTGGCTTCTGTCACCGCCAGGGAAGTGGCACAGGCCCCGTGGAGCCACGGGTGGCGCGAAGGGCCTCACTGCGGGTGAAGAGTAACCCGCTGCCCACGCCCGCGGCGTCCTGAGGAGGCGGGGAGCAGGTGGGAGGCGCGGCGCTTCTGGAGCTGGCAGGCGGTGAGAGGCTCGCGCCTGCGCGGCCCAACAACCTGGCGCGCGCTCACCAAAAAGGCCGGGCGGCTGCTCTTGGGGCGCCGGGAGCCCGGTCCCAGCGTCTACGGCCATACCACCTTCAACGCGCCCGATCTCGGCTGATCTCGGAAGCTAAGCAGGGTCGGGCTGGTTAGTACTTGGATGGGAGACCGCCTGGCAATACCTGGTGCGCTAGGCTTTTACCCGCCACTTTTTTTGCGGCCGCCATGCCCCTGGACCCTCTGCAGCCGCCAACCCCGCCACAGGACCCCTGGCCAGCGGGGCTGGGCGGGGTGGGAGGGGTGGGTAGTGGGAGGGTGGGGTCCGGGCCGCCGCCGAGACCTACAGCCTCGCATACCCGGCCGCAAGCCAGGCACCTGGGCCAGGTCTCCCCCCACAGCACCTTCTATAGCCTCTTTTTTCCCCCGCAAGCGCATGCTGTCAACCCGCAGACCTTCGCCGCCCCCACGACCCCGCCCCCAAAGCCCAAACCCAGGGCTGCCTGCCCGCGCAGGCCTCCAAACGGCTTCGGGCGGCTTTCTCCTGCCAAGGCAGTGCGGCTCCTTGGCACCTCGGTGTCCTTGGCAAAGGGGTGACCGTCCCACTGCCTGCACCCGGGCCCGGAGACAGAGGGACTGGTTGTCCCAGGACAGCAAGCCGAGGGGACGCCCAGCCGCCCCACCCCACCGGAGGACTCCGTCTCCGCGGGCAGGCACCGCGGCCCCTCCCCCAGCGCCCTTCCTTCTCCCAGGAGAGCCGTGTGCGCTCGGTTCCCGCCGGCCGGCCGCTGCGGCCCCCGGCGCACAGCCACAAAAGAGCCCGGCCAAAGCAACGGAGGGAGGGAGTGCCACAACTGCACGCGCGCGGGCGTCTCCCCGGGCCTCCAGAAGAGACCACCACAGGGGAAAAGCAGGCAGGCAGGCAGTCCAAAACCCACAGGTATAAGGTGCCTGGGTCAGAGCCTCTCCTTTCGCGTGACAAACCCCGGACGAGATTCGGACCACACCGGCACTCTGCAGAACCTGGAGGCCTGCCCCGGGGTCCCACGGTGACTGCCCGCCCCCCCCCCCGCTGTACATCCTTAACGGAGCCCAGCCCAGGGCCCGACCATGCGCCCGTGGAGGAGCTGTCGCTTCAACACTGCCCCCGTGCGTGGGTCCCATTACGTGACACAGCCTGTGTGTCCCTCCTTCCTCCACCCCCCCACTCCCAACCGCTGTCTCTCTGGCTTCTGTCACCGCCAGGGAAGTGGCAGAGGCCCCGTGGAGCCACGGGTGGCCCGAAGGGCCTCACTGCGGGCAAAGAGTAACCCGCTGCCCACGCCCGCGGCGTCCTGAGGAGGCGGGGAGCAGGCGGGAGGCGCGGCGCTGCTGCAGCCGGCAGGCGTGGAGAGGCTCGCCGCCGGCGCGGCCCAACAACCTGGTGCGCGCTCACCACGAAGGCCGGGCAGCTGCTCTTGGGGCGCCGAGAGCCCGGTCCCAGCGTCTACGGCCATACCACCCTGCACGCGTCCAATCTCCTCTGATCTCGGAAGCTAAGCAGGGTGCGGCCTGGTTAGTACTTGGATGGGAGACCGCCTGGGAATACCGGGTGCTCTAGGCTTTTACCCGCCACTCCTTTTGCGGCCGCCCTGCCCCTGGACCCTCTGCAGCCGCCAACCCCGCCACAGGACCCCTGGCCAGCGAAGCTGCGCGGGGTGGGGGGGGTGGGTAGTGGGAGGGTGGGGTCCGGGCCGCCACCGAGACCTACAGCCGCGCAGACCCGGCCTCACGCCAGGCGCCTGGGCCAGGTGTTTCCCCACAGCCCCTTCTGTAGCCTCTTTTTTCCACCGCAAGCGCATGCTGTCAACCCGCAGACCTTCGCCGCACCCACGACCCCGCCCCCAAAGCCCAAGCCCAGGGCTGCCTGCCCGCGCAGGCCTCCAAACGGCCTCGGGCGGCTCTCTCCTGCCAAGGCAGTGCGGCTCCTTGGCACCTCGGTGTCCTTGGCAGAGGGGGGACCGTCCCACTGCCTGCACCCGGGCCCGTAGACAGAGAGACTGGTTGTCCCAGGACAGCAAGCCGAGGGGACGCCCAGCCGCCCCACCCCACCGGAGGACTCCGTCTCCGCGGGCAGGCACCGCGGCCCCTCCCCCAGCGCCCTTCCTTCTCCCAGGAGAGCCGTGTGCGCTCGGTTCCCGCCGGCCGGCCGCTGCGGCCCCCGGCGCACAGCCACAAAAGAGCCCGGCCAAAGCAGCGGAGGGAGGGAGTGCCACAACTGCACGCGCGCCGGCGTCTCCCCGGGTCTCCAGGAGAGACCACCACAGGGAAAAAGCAGGCAGGCAGGCAGGCCCAAAACCCACAGGAGTAGGGTGCCTGGGCCAGAGCCTCTCCTTTCGCGTGACAAACCCCGGACGAGATTCGGACCACACCGACACTCTGCACACCCTGGAGGCCTTCCCCGGGGTCCCACGGTGACTGCCCGCCCCCCCCCCCCCCGGGCTGTACATCCTTAAGGGAGCCCAGCCCCGGGCGCGACCGTCCCCCGGTGGAGGAGCTGTCGCTTCAACACTGCCCCCGTGCGTCGGTCCCATTCCGTGACACAGCCTGTGTGTCCCACCTTCCTCCCCCCCCCCACTCCCAACCGCTGTCTCTCTGGCTTCTGTCACCGCCAGGGAAGTGGCACAGGCCCCGTGGAGCCACTGGTGGCGCGAAGGGGCCTCACTGCGGGCGAAGAGTAACCCGCTGCCCACGCCCGCGGCGTCCTGAGGAGGCGGGGAGCAGGTGGGAGGCGCGGCGCTGCTGGAGCCGGCAGGCGGGGAGAGGCTCGCGCCGGCGCGGCCCAACAACCTGGCGCGCGCTCACCAAAAAGGCCGGGCGGCTGCTCTTGGGGCGCCGGGAGCCCGGTCCCAGCGTCTACGGCCATACCACCCTCAACGCGCCCGATCTCGGCTGATCTCGGAAGCTAAGCAGGGTCGGGCTGGTTAGTACTTGGATGGGAGACCGCCTGGCAATACCTGGTGCGCTAGGCTTTTACCCGCCACTTTTTTTGCGGCCGCCATGCCCCTGGACCCTCTGCAGCCGCCAACCCCGCCACAGGACCCCTGGCCAGCGGGGCTGGGCGGGGTGGGGGGGGTGGGTAGTGGGAGGGTGGGGTCCGGGCCGCCGCCGAGACCTACAGCCGGGCAGACCCGGCCTCACGCTAGGCGCCTGGGCCAGGTGTCCCCCCACAGCCCCTTCTGTAGCCTCTTTTTTCCACCGCAAGCGCATGCTGTCAACCCGCAGACCTTCGCCGCGCCCACGATCCCGCCCCCAAAGCCCAAGCCCAGGGCTGCCTGCCCGCGCAGGCCTCCAAAAGGCCTCGGGCGGCTCTCTCCTGCCAAGGCAGTGCGGCTCCTTGGCACCTCGGTGTCCTTGGCAGAGGGGTGACCGTCCCACTGCCTGCACCCGGGCCCGGAGACAGAGAGACTGGTTGTCCCAGGACAGCAAGCCGAGGGGACGCCCAGCCGCCCCACCCCACCGGAGGACTCCGTCTCCGCGGGCAGGCACCGCGGCCCTCCCCCAGCGCCCTTCCTCCTCCCAGGAGAGCCGTGTGCGCTCGGTTCCCGCCGGCCCTCCGCTGTAATCCCCGGCGCACAGCCACAAAAGAGCCCGGCCAAAGCAGCAGAGGGAGGTAGTGCCACAACTGCACGCGCGCCGGCGTCTCCCCGGGCCTCCAGGAGAGACCACCACAGGGGAAAAGCAGGCAGGCAGGCAGGCCCAAAACCCACAGGTATAAGGTGCCTGGGTCAGAGCCTCTCCCTTCGCGTGACAAACCCCGGACGAGATTCGGACCACACCGACACTCTGCACACCCTGGAGGCCTGCCCCGGGGTCCCACGGTGACTGCCCGACCCCCCCC
>NC_138070.1:39509674-39512174 GCF_964194185.1 Rhinolophus hipposideros
CTGATCTCGGAAGCTAAGCAGGGTCGGGCTGGTTAGTACTTGGATGGGAGACCGCCTGGGAATACCGGGAGCTCTAGGCTTTTACCCGCCACTCCTTTTGCGGCCGCCCTGCCCCTGGACCCTCTGCAGCCGCCAACCCCGCCACAGGACCCCTGGCCAGCAGGGCTGGGCGGGGTGGGGGGGTGGGTAGTGGGAGGGTGGGGTCCGGGCCGCCGCCGAGACCTACAGCCTCGCATACCCGGCCGCACGCCAGGCACCTGGGCCAGGTCTCCCCCCACAGCACCTTCTATAGCCTCTTTTTTCCCCTGCAAGCGCATGCTGTCAACCCGCAGACCTTCGCCGCCCCCACGACCCCGCCCCCAAAGCCCAAGCCCAGGGCTGCCTGCCCGCGCAGGCCTCCAAACGGCCTCGGGCGGCTCTCTCCTGCCAAGGAAGTGCGGCTCCTTGGCACCTCGGTGTCCTTGGCAGAGGGGTGACCGTCCCACTGCCTGCACCCGGCCCGGAGACAGAGAGACTGGTTGTCCCAGGACAGCAAGCCGAGGGGACGCCCAGCCGCCCCACCCCACCGGAGGACTCCGTCTCCGCGGGCAGACACCGCGGCCCTTCCCCCAGCGCCCTTCCTTCTCCCAGGAGAGCCGTGTGCGCTCGGTTCCCGCCGGCCGGCCGCTGTGGTCCCCGGCGCACAGCCACAAAAGAGCCCGGCCAAAGCAGCGGAGGGAGGTAGTGCCACAACTGCACGCGCGCCGGCGTCTCCCCGGGCCTCCAGGAGAGACCACCACAGGGGAAAAGCAGGCAGGCAGGCAGGCCCAAAACCCACAGGTATAAGGTGCCTGGGTCAGAGCCTCTCCCTTCGCGTGACAAACCCCGGACGAGATTCGGACCACACCGGCACTCTGCAGACCCTGGAGGCCTGCCCCGGGGTCCCACGGTGACACCCCGCCCCCCCCCCCTCCCGGGCTGTACATCCTTAACGGAGCCCAGCCCCGGGCCCGACCGTGCGCCGGTGGAGAAGCTGTCGTTTCAACACTGCCCCCGTGTGTCGGTCCCATTCCGTGACACAGCCTGTGTGTCCCTCCTTCCCCCCCCCACAATCCCAACCGCTGTCTCTCTGGCTTCTGTCACCGCCAGGGAAGTGGCAGAGGCCCCGTGGAGGCACGGGTGGCCCGAAGGGGCCTCACTGCGGGCAAAGAGTATCCCGCTGCCCACGCCCGCGGCGTCCTGAGGAGGCGGGTAGCAGGCGGGAGGCGCGGCGCTGCTGCAGCCGGCAGGCGGGGAGAGGCTCGCCGCCGGCGCGGCCCAACAACCTGGCGCGCGCTCACCCCGAAGACCGGGCAGCTGCTCTTGGGGCGCCGAGAGCCTGCTCCCGGCGTCTACGGCCATACCACCCTGCACGCGTCCAATCTCCTCTGATCTCGGAAGCTAAGCAGTGTCCGGCCTGGTTAGTACTTGGATGGGAGACCGCCTGAAAATACCGGGAGCTCTAGGCTTTTACCCGCCACTCCTTTTGCGGCCGCCCTGCCCCTGGACCCTCTGCAGCCGCCAACCCCGCCACAGGACCCCTGGCCAGCGGGGCTGGGCGGGGTGGGGGGGGTGGGTAGTGGGAGGGTGGGGTCCGGGCCGCCACCGAGACCTACAGCCGCGCAGACCCGGCCTCACGCCAGGCGCCTGGGCCAGGTGTCCCCCCACAGCTCCTTCTGTAGCCTCTTTTTTCCCCCGCAAGCGCATGCTGTCAACCCGCAGACCTTCGCCGCGCCCACGACCCCGCCCCCAAAGCCCAAGCCCAGGGCTGCCTGCCCGCGCAGGCCTCCAAACGGCCTCGGGCGGCTCTCTCCTGCCAAGGCAGTGCGGCTCCTTGGCCTCGGTGTCCTTGGCAGAGGGGTGACCGTCCCACTGCCTGCACCCGGGCCCGGAGACAGAGAGACTGGTTGTCCCAGGACAGCAAGCCGAGGGGACGCCCAGCCGCCCCACCCCACCGGAGGACACCGTCTCCGCGGGCAGGCACCGCGGCCCCTCCCCCAGCGCCCTTCCTTCTCCCAGGAGAGCCGTGTGCGCTCGCTTCCCGCCGGCCGGCCGCTGTGGTCCCCGGCGCACAGCCACAAAAGAGCCCAACCAAAGCAGCGGAGGGAGGTAGTGCCACAACTGCACGCGCGCCGGCGTCTCCCCGGGCCTCCAGGAGAGACCACCACAGGGGAAAAGCAGGCAGGCAGGCAGGCCCAAAAACCACAGGTATAAGGTGCCTGGGTCAGAGCCTCTCCCTTCGCGTGACAAACCCCGGAGGAGATTCGGACCACACAGGCACTCTGCAGACCCTGGAGGCCTGCCCCGGGGTCCCACGGTGACTGCCCGCCCCCCCCCCCCCCCCCCGGCTGTACATCCTTAAGGGAGCCCAGCCCCGGGCGCGACCGTCCCCAGGTGGAGGAGCTGTCGCTTTAACACTGCCCCCGTGCGTCGGTCTTTTTCCGTGACACAGCCTGTGTGTCCCACCTTCCTCCCCCCCCCC
>NC_138070.1:39517174-39549674 GCF_964194185.1 Rhinolophus hipposideros
CCTTGGCAGAGGGGTGACCGTCCCACTGCCTGCACCCGGCCCGGAGACAGAGAGACTGGTTGTCCCAGGACAGCAAGCCGAGGGGACGCCCAGCCGCCCCACCCCACCGGAGGACTCCGTCTCCGCGGGCAGGCACCGCGGCCCCTCCCCCAGCGCCCTTCCTTCTCCCAGGAGAGCCGTGTGCGCTCGGTTCCCGCCGGCCGGCCGCTGTGGTCCCCGGCGCACAGCCACAAAAGAGCCCGGCCAAAGCAGCGGAGGGAGGTAGTGCCACAACTGCACGCGCGCCGGCGTCTCCCCGGGCCTCCAGGAGAGACCACCACAGGGGAAAAGCAGGCAGGCAGGCAGGCCCAAAACCCACAGGTATAAGGTGCCTGGGTCAGAGCCTCTCCCTTCGCGTGACAAACCCCGGACGAGATTCGGACCACACCGGCACTCTGCAGACCCTGGAGGCCTGCCCCGGGGTCCCACGGTGACACCCCGCCCCCCCCCCCTCCCGGGCTGTACATCCTTAACGGAGCCCAGCCCCGGGCCCGACCGTGCGCCGGTGGAGAAGCTGTCGTTTCAACACTGCCCCCGTGTGTCGGTCCCATTCCGTGACACAGCCTGTGTGTCCCTCCTTCCCCCCCCCACAATCCCAACCGCTGTCTCTCTGGCTTCTGTCACCGCCAGGGAAGTGGCAGAGGCCCCGTGGAGGCACGGGTGGCCCGAAGGGGCCTCACTGCGGGCAAAGAGTATCCCGCTGCCCACGCCCGCGGCGTCCTGAGGAGGCGGGTAGCAGGCGGGAGGCGCAGCGCTGCTGCAGCCGGCAGGCGGGGAGAGGCTCGCCGCCGGCGCGGCCCAACAACCTGGCGCGCGCTCACCCCGAAGGCCGGGCAGCTGCTCTTGGGGCGCCGAGAGCCTGCTCCCGGCGTCTACGGCCATACCACCCTGCACGCGTCCAATCTCCTCTGATCTCGGAAGCTAAGCAGTGTCCGGCCTGGTTAGTACTTGGATGGGAGACCGCCTGAAAATACCGGGAGCTCTAGGCTTTTACCCGCCACTCCTTTTGCGGCCGCCCTGCCCCTGGACCCTCTGCAGCCGCCAACCCCGCCACAGGACCCCTGGCCAGCGGGGCTGGGCGGGGTGGGGGGGGTGGGTAGTGGGAGGGTGGGGTCCGGGCCGCCACCGAGACCTACAGCCGCGCAGACCCGGCCTCACGCCAGGCGCCTGGGCCAGGTGTCCCCCCACAGCCCCTTCTGTAGCCTCTTTTTTCCCCCGCAAGCGCATGCTGTCAACCCGCAGACCTTCGCCGCGCCCACGACCCCGCCCCCAAAGCCCAAGCCCAGGGCTGCCTGCCCGCGCAGGCCTCCAAACGGCCTCGGGCGGCTCTCTCCTGCCAAGGCAGTGCGGCTCCTTGGCACCTCGGTGTCCTTGGCAGAGGGGTGACCGTCCCACTGCCTGCACCCGGGCCCGGAGACAGAGAGACTGGTTGTCCCAGGACAGCAAGCCGAGGGGACGCCCAGCCGCCCCACCCCACCGGAGGACTCCGTCTCCGCGGGCAGGCACCGCGGCCCCTCCCCCAGCGCCCTTCCTTCTCCCAGGAGAGCCGTGTGCGCTCGGTTCCCGCCGTGCGGCCGCTGTGGTTCCCGGCGCACAGCCACAAAAGAGCCCGGCCAAAGCAGCGGAGGGAGGTAGTGCCACAACTGCATGCGCACGGCCGTCTCCCCGGGTCTCCAGGAGAGACCACCACAGGGAAAAAGCAGGCAGGCAGGCAGGCCCAAAACCCACAGGTATAAGGTGCCTGGGTCAGAGCCTCTCCTTTCGCGTGACAAACCCCGGACGAGATTCGGACCACACCGACACTCTGCACACCCTGGAGGCCTGCCCCGGGGTCCCACGGTGACTGCCCGCCCCCCCCCCCCCCGGGCTGTACATCCTTAAGGGAGCCCAGCCCCGGGCGCGACCGTCCCCCGGTGGAGGAGCTGTCGCTTCAACACTGCCCCCGTGCGTCGGTCCCATTCCGTGACACAGCCTGTGTGTCCCACCTTCCTCCCCCCCCCCACTCCCAACCGCTGTCTCTCTGGCTTCTGTCACCGCCAGGGAAGTGGCACAGGCCCCGTGGAGCCACTGGTGGCGCGAAGGGGTCTCACTGCGGGCGAAGAGTAACCCGCTGCCCACGCCCGCGGCGTCCTGAGGAGGCGGGGAGCAGGTGGGAGGCGCGGCGCTTCTGGAGCTGGTAGGCGGGGAGAGGCTCGCGCCGGCGCGGCCCAACAACCTGGCGCGCGCTCACCAAAAAGGCCGGGCGGCTGCTCTTGGGGCGCCGGGAGCCCGGTCCCAGCGTCTACGGCCATACCACCCTCAACGCGCCCGATCTCGGCTGATCTCGGAAGCTAAGCAGGGTCGGGCTGGTTAGTACTTGGATGGGAGACCGCCTGGCAATACCTGGTGCGCTAGGCTTTTACCCGCCACTTTTTTTGCGGCCGCCATGCCCCTGGACCCTCTGCAGCCGCCAACCCCACCACAGGACCCCTGGCCAGCGGGGCTGGGCGGGGTGGGGGGGGTGGGTAGTGGGAGGGTGGGGTCCGGGCCGCCGCCGAGACCTACAGCCTCGCATACCCGGCCGCAAGCCAGGCACCTGGGCCAGGTCTCCCCCCACAGCACCTTCTATAGCCTCTTTTTTCCCCCGCAAGCGCATGCTGTCAACCCGCAGACCTTCGCCGCCCCCACGACCCCGCCCCCAAAGCCCAAACCCAGGGCTGCCTGCCCGCGCAGGCCTCCAAACGGCTTCGGGCGGCTTTCTCCTGCCAAGGCAGTGCGGCTCCTTGGCACCTCGGTGTCCTTGGCAAAGGGGTGACCGTCCCACTGCCTGCACCCGGGCCCGGAGACAGAGGGACTGGTTGTCCCAGGACAGCAAGCCGAGGGGACGCCCAGCCGCCCCACCCCACCGGAGGACTCCGTCTCCGCGGGCAGGCACCGCGGCCCCTCCCCCAGCGCCCTTCCTTCTCCCAGGAGAGCCGTGTGCGCTCGGTTCCCGCCGGCCGGCCGCTGCGGCCCCCGGCGCACAGCCACAAAAGAGCCCGGCCAAAGCAGCGGAGGGAGGGAGTGCCACAACTGCACGCGCGCGGGCGTCTCCCCGGGCCTCCAGAAGAGACCACCACAGGGGAAAAGCAGGCAGGCAGGCAGTCCAAAACCCACAGGTATAAGGTGCCTGGGTCAGAGCCTCTCCTTTCGCGTGACAAACCCCGGACGAGATTCGGACCACACCGGCACTCTGCAGAACCTGGAGGCCTGCCCCGGGGTCCCACGGTGACTGCCCGCCCCCCCCCCCCCCCCCCCGCTGTACATCCTTAACGGAGCCCAGCCCAGGGCCCGACCATGCGCCCGTGGAGGAGCTGTCGCTTTAACACTGCCCCCGTGCGTGGGTCCCATTACGTGACACAGCCTGTGTGTCCCTCCTTCCTCCACCCCCCCACTCCCAACCGCTGTCTCTCTGGCTTCTGTCACCGCCAGGGAAGTGGCAGAGGCCCAGTGGAGCCACGGGTGGCCCGAAGGGCCTCACTGCGGGCAAAGAGTAACCCGCTGCCCACGCCCGCGGCGTCCTGAGGAGGCGGGGAGCAGGCGGGAGGCGCGGCGCTGCTGCAGCCGGCAGGCGTGGAGAGGCTCGCCGCCGGCGCGGCCCAACAACCTGGTGCGCGCTCACCACGAAGGCCGGGCAGCTGCTCTTGGGGCGCCGAGAGCCCGGTCCCAGCGTCTACGGCCATACCACCCTGCACGCGTCCAATCTCCTCTGATCTCGGAAGCTAAGCAGGGTGCGGCCTGGTTAGTACTTGGATGGGAGACCGCCTGGGAATACCGGGTGCTCTAGGCTTTTACCCGCCACTCCTTTTGCGGCCGCCCTGCCCCTGGACCCTCTGCAGCCGCCAACCCCGCCACAGGACCCCTGGCCAGCGAAGCTGCGCGGGGTGGGGGGGGTGGGTAGTGGGAGGGTGGGGTCCAGGCCGCCACCGAGACCTACAGCCGCGCAGACCCGGCCTCACGCCAGGCGCCTGGGCCAGGTGTCCCCCCACAGCCCCTTCTGTAGCCTCTTTTTTCCCCCGCAAGCGCATGCTGTCAACCCGCAGACCTTCGCCGCGCCCACGACCCCGCCCCCAAAGCCCAAGCCCAGGGCTGCCTGCCCGGTCAGGCCTCCAAACGGCCTCGGGCGGCTCTCTCCTGCCAAGGCAGTGCGGCTCCTTGGCACCTCGGTGTCCTTGGCAGAGGGGTGACCGTCCCACTGCCTGCACCCGGGCCCGGAGACAGAGAGACTGGTTGTCCCAGGACAGCAAGCCGAGGGGACGCCCAGCCGCCCCACCCCACCGGAAAACTCCGTCTCCGCGGGCAGGCACCGCGGCCCCTCCCCCAGCGCCCTTCCTTCTCCCAGGAGAGCCGTGTGCGCTCGGTTCCCGCCGGCCGGCCGCTGCGGCCCCCGGCGCACAGCCACAAAAGAGCCCGGCCAAAGCAGCGGAGGGAGGGAGTGCGACAACTGCACGCGCGCGGCCGTCTCCCCGGGCCTCCAGGAGAGACCACCACAGGGAAAAAGCAGGCAGGCAGGCAGGCCCAAAACCCACATGTATAAGTTGCCTGGGTCAGAGCCTCTCCTTTCGCGTGACAAACCCCGGACGAGATTCGGACCACACCGACACTCTGCAGACCCTGGAGGCCTGCCCCGGGGTCCCACGGTGACTGCCCGCCCCCCCCCCCCGGGCTGTACATCCTTAAGGGAGCCCAGCCCCGGGCGCGATCGTCCCCAGGTGGAGGAGCTGTCGCTTTAACACTGCCCCCTTGCGTCGGTCCCTTTCCGTGACACAGCCTGTGTGTCCCACCTTCCTCCCCCCCCCCACTCCCAACCGCTGTCTCTCTGGCTTCTGTCACCGCCAGGGAAGTGGCACAGGCCCCGTGGAGCCACTGGTGGCGCGAAGGGGCCTCGCGGCGGGCAAAGAGTAACCCGCTGCCCACGCCCGCGGCGTCCTGAGGAGGCGGGGAGCAGGCTGGAAGCGCGGCGCTTCTGGAGCCGGCAGGCGGGGAGAGGCTCGCCGCCGGCGCGGCCCAACAACCTGGCGCGCGCTCACCAAAAAGGCCGGGCGGCTGCTCTTGGGGCGCTGGGAGCCCGGTCCCAGCGTCTACGGCCATACCACCCTGAACGCGCCCGATCTCGGCTGATCTCGGAAGCTAAGCAGGGTCGGGCTGGTTAGTACTTGGATGGGAGACCGCCTGGGAATACCGGGAGCTCTAGGCTTTTACCCGCCACTCCTTTTGCGGCCGCCCTGCCCCTGGACCCTCTGCAGCCGCCAACCCCGCCACAGGACCCCTGGCCAGCAGGGCTGGGCGGGGTGGGGGGGTGGGTAGTGGGAGGGTGGGGTCCGGGCCGCCGCCGAGACCTACAGCCTCGCATACCCGGCCGCACGCCAGGCACCTGGGCCAGGTCTCCCCCCACAGCACCTTCTATAGCCTCTTTTTTCCCCCGCAAGCGCATGCTGTCAACCCGCAGACCTTCGCCGCCCCCACGACCCCGCCCCCAAAGCCCAAGCCCAGGGCTGCCTGCCCGCGCAGGCCTCCAAACGGCCTCGGGCGGCTCTCTCCTGCCAAGGAAGTGCGGCTCCTTGGCACCTCGGTGTCCTTGGCAGAGGGGTGACCGTCCCACTGCCTGCACCCGGCCCGGAGACAGAGAGACTGGTTGTCCCAGGACAGCAAGCCGAGGGGACGCCCAGCCGCCCCACCCCACCGGAGGACTCCGTCTCCGCGGGCAGGCACCGCGGCCCCTCCCCCAGCGCCCTTCCTTCTCCCAGGAGAGCCGTGTGCGCTCGGTTCCCGCCGGCCGGCCGCTGTGGTCCCCGGCGCACAGCCACAAAAGAGCCCGGCCAAAGCAGCGGAGGGAGGTAGTGCCACAACTGCACGCGCGCCGGCGTCTCCCCGGGCCTCCAGGAGAGACCACCACAGGGGAAAAGCAGGCAGGCAGGCAGGCCCAAAACCCACAGGTATAAGGTGCCTGGGTCAGAGCCTCTCCCTTCGCGTGACAAACCCCGGACGAGATTCGGACCACACCGGCACTCTGCAGACCCTGGAGGCCTGCCCCGGGGTCCCACGGTGACACCCCGCCCCCCCCCCCTCCCGGGCTGTACATCCTTAACGGAGCCCAGCCCCGGGCCCGACCGTGCGCCGGTGGAGAAGCTGTCGTTTCAACACTGCCCCCGTGTGTCGGTCCCATTCCGTGACACAGCCTGTGTGTCCCTCCTTCCCCCCCCCACAATCCCAACCGCTGTCTCTCTGGCTTCTGTCACCGCCAGGGAAGTGGCAGAGGCCCCGTGGAGGCACGGGTGGCCCGAAGGGGCCTCACTGCGGGCAAAGAGTATCCCGCTGCCCACGCCCGCGGCGTCCTGAGGAGGCGGGTAGCAGGCGGGAGGCGCGGCGCCGCTGCAGCCGGCAGGCGGGGAGAGGCTCGCCGCCGGCGCGGCCCAACAACCTGGCGCGCGCTCACCACGAAGGCCGGGCAGCTGCTCTTGGGGCGCCGAGAGCCTGCTCCCGGCGTCTACGGCCATACCACCCTGCACGCGTCCAATCTCCTCTGATCTCGGAAGCTAAGCAGTGTCCGGCCTGGTTAGTACTTGGATGGGAGACCGCCTGAAAATACCGGGAGCTCTAGGCTTTTACCCGCCACTCCTTTTGCGGCCGCCCTGCCCCTGGACCCTCTGCAGCCGCCAACCCCGCCACAGGACCCCTGGCCAGCGGGGCTGGGCGGGGTGGGGGGGGTGGGTAGTGGGAGGGTGGGGTCCGGGCCGCCACCGAGACCTACAGCCGCGCAGACCCGGCCTCACGCCAGGCGCCTGGGCCAGGTGTCCCCCCACAGCCCCTTCTGTAGCCTCTTTTTTCCCCCGCAAGCGCATGCTGTCAACCCGCAGACCTTCGCCGCGCCCACGACCCCGCCCCCAAAGCCCAAGCCCAGGGCTGCCTGCCCGCGCAGGCCTCCAAACGGCCTCGGGCGGCTCTCTCCTGCCAAGGCAGTGCGGCTCCTTGGCACCTCGGTGTCCTTGGCAGAGGGGTGACCGTCCCACTGCCTGCACCCGGGCCCGGAGACAGAGAGACTGGTTGTCCCAGGACAGCAAGCCGAGGGGACGCCCAGCCGCCCCACCCCACCGGAGGACTCCGTCTCCGCGGGCAGGCACCGCGGCCCCTCCCCCAGCGCCCTTCCTTCTCCCAGGAGAGCCGTGTGCGCTCGGTTCCCGCCGTGCGGCCGCTGTGGTTCCCGGCGCACAGCCACAAAAGAGCCCGGCCAAAGCAGCGGAGGGAGGTAGTGCCACAACTGCATGCGCACGGCCGTCTCCCCGGGTCTCCAGGGGAGACCACCACAGGGAAAAAGCAGGCAGGCAGGCAGGCCCAAAACCCACAGGTATAAGGTGCCTGGGTCAGAGCCTCTCCTTTCGCGTGACAAACCCCGGACGAGATTCGGACCACACCGACACTCTGCACACCCTGGAGGCCTGCCCCGGGGTCCCACGGTGACTGCCCGCCCCCCCCCCCCGGGCTGTACATCCTTAAGGGAGCCCAGCCCCGGGCGCGACCGTCCCCCGGTGGAGGAGCTGTCGCTTCAACACTGCCCCCGTGCGTCGGTCCCATTCCGTGACACAGCCTGTGTGTCCCACCTTCCTCCCCCCCCCCACTCCCAACCGCTGTCTCTCTGGCTTCTGTCACCGCCAGGGAAGTGGCACAGGCCCCGTGGAGCCACTGGTGGCGCGAAGGGGTCTCACTGCGGGCGAAGAGTAACCCGCTGCCCACGCCCGCGGCGTCCTGAGGAGGCGGGGAGCAGGTGGGAGGCGCGGCGCTTCTGGAGCTGGTAGGCGGGGAGAGGCTCGCGCCGGCGCGGCCCAACAACCTGGCGCGCGCTCACCAAAAAGGCCGGGCGGCTGCTCTTGGGGCGCCGGGAGCCCGGTCCCAGCGTCTACGGCCATACCACCCTCAACGCGCCCGATCTCGGCTGATCTCGGAAGCTAAGCAGGGTCGGGCTGGTTAGTACTTGGATGGGAGACCGCCTGGCAATACCTGGTGCGCTAGGCTTTTACCCGCCACTTTTTTTGCGGCCGCCATGCCCCTGGACCCTCTGCAGCCGCCAACCCCGCCACAGGACCCCTGGCCAGCGGGGCTGGGCGGGGTGGGGGGGGTGGGTAGTGGGAGGGTGGGGTCCGGGCCGCCGCCGAGACCTACAGCCTCGCATACCCGGCCGCAAGCCAGGCACCTGGGCCAGGTCTCCCCCCACAGCACCTTCTATAGCCTCTTTTTTCCCCCGCAAGCGCATGCTGTCAACCCGCAGACCTTCGCCGCCCCCACGACCCCGCCCCCAAAGCCCAAACCCAGGGCTGCCTGCCCGCGCAGGCCTCCAAACGGCTTCGGGCGGCTTTCTCCTGCCAAGGCAGTGCGGCTCCTTGGCACCTCGGTGTCCTTGGCAAAGGGGTGACCGTCCCACTGCCTGCACCCGGGCCCGGAGACAGAGGGACTAGTTGTCCCAGGACAGCAAGCCGAGGGGACGCCCAGCCGCCCCACCCCACCGGAGGACTCCGTCTCCGCGGGCAGGCACCGCGGCCCCTCCCCCAGCGCCCTTCCTTCTCCCAGGAGAGCCGTGTGCGCTCGGTTCCCGCCGGCCGGCCGCTGCGGCCCCCGGCGCACAGCCACAAAAGAGCCCGGCCAAAGCAGCGGAGGGAGGGAGTGCCACAACTGCACGCGCGCGGGCGTCTCCCCGGGCCTCCAGAAGAGACCACCACAGGGGAAAAGCAGGCAGGCAGGCAGTCCAAAACCCACAGGTATAAGGTGCCTGGGTCAGAGCCTCTCCTTTCGCGTGACAAACCCCGGACGAGATTCGGACCACACCGGCACTCTGCAGAACCTGGAGGCCTGCCCCGGGGTCCCACGGTGACTGCCCGCCCCCCCCCCCCCCCCCCGCTGTACATCCTTAACGGAGCCCAGCCCAGGGCCCGACCATGCGCCCGTGGAGGAGCTGTCGCTTTAACACTGCCCCCGTGCGTGGGTCCCATTACGTGACACAGCCTGTGTGTCCCTCCTTCCTCCACCCCCCCACTCCCAACCGCTGTCTCTCTGGCTTCTGTCACCGCCAGGGAAGTGGCAGAGGCCCCGTGGAGCCACGGGTGGCCCGAAGGGCCTCACTGCGGGCAAAGAGTAACCCGCTGCCCACGCCCGCGGCGTCCTGAGGAGGCGGGGAGCAGGCGGGAGGCGCGGCGCTGCTGCAGCCGGCAGGCGTGGAGAGGCTCGCCGCCGGCGCGGCCCAACAACCTGGTGCGCGCTCACCACGAAGGCCGGGCAGCTGCTCTTGGGGCGCTGAGAGCCCGGTCCCAGCGTCTACGGCCATACCACCCTGCACGCGTCCAATCTCCTCTGATCTCGGAAGCTAAGCAGGGTGCGGCCTGGTTAGTACTTGGATGGGAGACCGCCTGGGAATACCGGGTGCTCTAGGCTTTTACCCGCCACTCCTTTTGCGGCCGCCCTGCCCCTGGACCCTCTGCAGCCGCCAACCCCGCCACAGGACCCCTGGCCAGCGAAGCTGCGCGGGGTGGGGGGGGTGGGTAGTGGGAGGGTGGGGTCCGGGCCGCCACCGAGACCTACAGCCGCGCAGACCCGGCCTCACGCCAGGCGCCTGGGCCAGGTGTCCCCCCACAGCCCCTTCTGTAGCCTCTTTTTTCCCCCGCAAGCGCATGCTGTCAACCCGCAGACCTTCGCCGCGCCCACGACCCCGCCCCCAAAGCCCAAGCCCAGGGCTGCCTGCCCGGTCAGGCCTCCAAACGGCCTCGGGCGGCTCTCTCCTGCCAAGGCAGTGCGGCTCCTTGGCACCTCGGTGTCCTTGGCAGAGGGGTGACCGTCCCACTGCCTGCACCCGGGCCCGGAGACAGAGAGACTGGTTGTCCCAGGACAGCAAGCCGAGGGGACGCCCAGCCGCCCCACCCCACCGGAAAACTCCGTCTCCGCGGGCAGGCACCGCGGCCCTCCCCCAGCGCCCTTCCTCCTCCCAGGAGAGCCGTGTGCGCTCGGTTCCCGCCGGCCCTCCGCTGTAATCCCCGGCGCACAGCCACAAAAGAGCCCGGCCAAAGCAGCGGAGGGAGGTAGTGCCACAACTGCACGATCGCCGGCGTCTCCCCGGGCCTCCAGGAGAGACCACCACAGGGGAAAAGCAGGCAGGCAGGCAGGCCCAAAACCCACAGGTATAAGGTGCCTGGGTCAGAGCCTCTCCCTTCGCGTGACAAACCCCGGACGAGATTCGGACCACACCGGCACTCTGCAGACCCTGGAGGCCTGCCCCGGGTTCCCACGGTGACTGCCCGCCCCCCCCCCCCGCCCGGGCTGTACAACCTTAACGGAGCCCAGCCCCGGGCGCGACCGTCCGCAGGTGGAGGAGCTGTCCCTTCAACACTGCCCCCGTGTGTCGGTCCCATTCCGTGACACAGCCTGTGTGTCCCTCCTTCCCCCCCCCACTCCCAACCGCTGTCTCTCTGGCTTCTGTCACCGCCAGGGAAGTGGCAGAGGCCCCGTGGAGGCACGGGTGGCCCGAAGGGGCCTCACTGCGGGCAAAGAGTATCCCGCTGCCCACGCCCGCGGCGTCCTGAGAAGGCGGGGAGCAGGCGGGAGGCGCGGCCCTGCTGGAGCCAGCAGGCTGGGAGAGGCTCGCCGCCGGCACGGCCCAACAACCTGGCACGCGCTCACCACGAAGGCCGGGCAGCTGCTCTTGGGGCGCCGAGAGCCCGGTCCCAGCGTCTACGGCCATACCACCCTGCACGCGTCCAATCTCCTCTGATCTCGGAAGCTAAGCAGGGTCCGGCCTGGTTAGTACTTGGATGGGAGACCGCCTGGGAATACCGGGTGCTCTAGGCTTTTACCCGCCACTCCTTTTGCGGCCGCCCTGCCCCTGGACCCTCTGCAGCCGCCAACCCCGCCACAGGACCCCTGGCCAGCGGGGCTGGGCGGGGTGGGGGGGGTGGGTGGTGGGAGGGTGGGGTCCGGGCCGCCGCCGAGACCTACAGCCTCGCATACCCGGCCGCACGCCAGGCACCTGGGCCAGGTCTCCCCCCACAGCCCCTTCTATAGCCTCTTTTTTCCCCCGCAAGCGCATGCTGTCAACCCGCAGACCTTCGCCGCCCCCACGACCCCGCCCCCAAAGCCCAAGCCCAGGGCTGCCTGCCCGGGCAGGCCTCCAAACGGCATCGGGCGGCTCTCTCCTGCCAAGGCAGTGCGGCTCCTTGGCACCTCGGTGTCCTTGGCAAAGGGGTGACCGTCCCACTGCCTGCACCCGGGCCCGGAGACAGAGGGACTGGTTGTCCCAGGACAGCAAGCCGAGGGGACGCCCAGCCGCCCCACCCCACCAGAGGACTCCGTCTTCGCGGGCAGGCACCGCGGCCCCTCCCCCAGCACCCTTTCTTCTCCCAGGAGAGCCGTGTGCGCTCGGTTCCCGCCGGCCGGCCGCTGCGGCCCCCGGCGCACAGCCACAAAAGAGCCCGGCCAAAGCAGCGGAGGGAGGGAGGGCCACAACTGCACGCGCACGGCCGTCTCCCCGGGTCTCCAGGAGAGACCACCACAGGGAAAAAGCAGGCAGGCAGGCAGGCCCAAAACCCACAGGTATAAGGTGCCTGGGTCAGAGCCTCTCCTTTCGCGTGACAAACCCCGGACGAGATTCGGACCACACCGACACTCTGCACACCCTGGAGGCCTGCCCCGGGGTCCCACGGTGACTGCCCGCCCCCCCCCCCGGGCTGTACATCCTTAAGGGAGCCCAGCCCCGGGCGCGACCGTCCCCCGGTGGAGGAGCTGTCGCTTCAACACTGCCCCCGTGGGTCGGTCCCATTCCGTGACACAGCCTGTGTGTCCCACCTTCCTCCCCCCCCCCACTCCCAACCGCTGTCTCTCTGGCTTCTGTCACCGCCAGGGAAGTGGCACAGGCCCCGTGGAGCCACTGGTGGCGCGAAGGGGCCTCACTGCGGGCGAAGAGTAACCCGCTGCCCACGCCCGCGGCGTCCTGAGGAGGCGGGGAGCAGGTGGGAGGCGCGGCGCTGCTGGAGCCGGCAGGCGGGGAGAGGCTTGCGCCGGCGCGGCCCAACAACCTGGCGCGCGCTCACCAAAAAGGCCGGGCGGCTGCTCTTGGGGCGCCGGGAGCCCGGTCCCAGCGTCTACGGCCATACCACCCTGAACGCGCCCGATCTCGGCTGATCTCGGAAGCTAAGCAGGGTCGGGCTGGTTAGTACTTGGATGGGAGACCGCCTGGCAATACCTAGTGCGCTAGCCTTTTACCCGCCACTTTTTTTGCGGCCGCCATGCCCCTGGACCCTCTGCAGCCACCAACCCCGCCACAGGACCCCTGGCCAGCGGGGCTGGGCGGGGTGGGGGGGGTGGGTAGAGGGAGGGTGGGGTCCGTGCCGCCGCCGAGACCTACAGCCTCGCATACCCGGCCGCAAGCCAGGCACCTGGGCCAGGTTTCCCCCCACAGCACCTTCTATAGCCTCTTTTTTCCCCCGCAAGCGCATGCTGTCAACCCGCAGACCTTCGCCGCCCCCACGACCCCGCCCCCAAAGCCCAAGCCCAGGGCTGCCTGCCCGCGCAGGCCTCCAAACGGCTTCGGGCGGCTTTCTCCTGCCAAGGCAGTGCGGCTCCTTGGCACCTCGGTGTCCTTGGCAAAGGGGTGACCGTCCCACTGCCTGCACCCGGGCCCGGAGACAGAGGGACTGGTTGTCCCAGGACAGCAAGCCGAGGGGACGCCCAGCCGCCCCACCCCACCGGAGGACTCCGTCTCCGCGGGCAGGCACCGCGGCCCTCCCCCAGCGCCCTTCCTCCTCCCAGGAGAGCCGTGTGCGCTCGGTTCCCGCCGGCCGGCCGCTGCGGCCCCCGGCGCACAGCCACAAAAGAGCCCGGCAAAGCAGCGGAGGGAGGTAGTGCCACAACTGCACGCGCGCCGGCGTCTCCCCGGGCCTCCAGGAGAGACCACCACAGGGGAAAAGCAGGCAGGCAGGCAGGCCCAAAACCCACAGGTATAAGGTGCCTGGGTCAGAGCCTCTCCCTTCGCGTGACAAACCCCGGACGAGATTCGGACCACACCGGCACTCTGCAGACCCTGGAGGCCTGCCCCGGGGTCCCACGGTGACACCCCGCCCCCCCCCCCCCCCCCCGGGCTGTACATCCTTAACGGAGCCCAGCCCCGGGCCCGACCGTGCGCCGGTGGAGAAGCTGTCGCTTCAACACTGCCCCCGTGCGTCGGTTTCATTCCGTGACACAGCCTGTGTGTCCCTCCTTCCTCCACCCCCCCACTCCCAACCGCTGTCTCTCTGGCTTCTGTCACCGCCAGGGAAGTGGCAGAGGCCCCGTGTAGCCACGGGTGGCCCGAAGGGCCACACTGCAGGAAAAGAGTAACCCGCTGCCCACGCCCGCGGCGTCCTGAGGAGGCGGGGAGCAGGCGGGAGGCGCGGCGCTGCTGCATCCGGCAGGCGTGGAGAGGCTCGCCGCCGGCGCGGCCCAACAACCTGGCGCGCGCTCACCACGAAGGCCGGGCAGCTGCTCTTGGGGCGCCGAGAGCCCGGTCCCAGCGTCTACGGCCATACCACCCTGCACGCGTCCAATCTCCTCTGATCTCGGAAGCTAAGCAGTGTCCGGCCTGGTTAGTACTTGGATGGGAGACCGCCTGGGAATACCGGGAGCTCTAGGCTTTTACCCGCCACTCCTTTTGCGGCCGCCCTGCCCCTGGACCCTCTGCAGCCGCCAACCCCGCCACAGGACCCCTGGCCAGCGGGGCTGGGCGGGGTGGGGGGGGTGGGTAGTGGGAGGGTGGGGTCCGGGCCGCCACCGAGACCTACAGCCGCGCAGACCCGGCCTCACGCCAGGCGCCTGGGCCAGGTGTCCCCCCACAGCCCCTTCTGTAGCCTGTTTTTTCCCCCGCAAGCGCATGCTGTCAACCCGCAGACCTTCGCCGCGCCCACGACCCCGCCCCCAAAGCCCAAGCCCAGGGCTGCCTGCCCGCGCAGGCCTCCAAACGGCCTCGGGCGGCTCTCTCCTGCCAAGGCAGTGCGGCTCCTTGGCACCTCGGTGTCCTTGGCAGAGGGGTGACCGTCCCACTGCCTGCACCCGAGCCCGGAGACAGAGAGACTGGTTGTCCCAGGACAGCAAGCCGAGGGGACGCCCAGCCGCCCCACCCCACCGGAGGACTCCGTCTCCGCGGGCAGGCACCGCGGCCCCTCCCCCAGCGCCCTTCCTTCTCCCAGGAGAGCCGTGTGCGCTCGGTTCCCGCCGTGCGGCCCCTGTGGTTCCCGGCGCACAGCCACCAAAGAGCCCGGCCAAAGCAGCAGAGGGAGGTAGTGCCACAACTGCACGCGAGCCGGCGTCTCCCCGGGCCTCCAGGAGAGACCACCACAGGGGAAAAGCAGGCAGGCAGGCAGGCCCAAAACCCACAGGTATAAGGTGCCTGGGTCAGAGCCTCTCCCTTCGCGTGACAAACCCCGGACGAGATTCGGACCACACCGGCACTCTGCAGACCCTGGAGGCCTGCCCCGGGGTCCCACGGTGACTGCCCGCCCCCCCCCTCCCCCGGGCTGTACATCCTTAACGGAGCCCAGCCCCGGGCGCGACCGTCCGCAGGTGGAGGAGCTGTCCCTTCAACACTGCCCCCGTGTGTCGGTCCCATTCCGTGACACAGCCTGTGTGTCCCTCCTTCCCCCCCCCCACTCCCAACCGCTGTCTCTCTGGCTTCTGTCACCGCCAGGGAAGTGGCAGAGGCCCCGTGGAGGCACGGGTGGCCCGAAGGGGCCTCACTGCGGGCAAAGAGTATCCCGCTGCCCACGCCCGCGGCGTCCTGAGGAGGCGGGGAGCAGGCGGGAGGCGCGGCCCTGCTGGAGCCGGCAGGCTGGGAGAGGCTCGCCGCCGGCGCGGCCCAACAACCTGGCGCGCGCTCACCACGAAGGCCGGGCAGCTGCTCTTGGGGCGCCGAGAGCCCGGTCCCAGCGTCTACGGCCATACCACCCTGCACGCGTCCAATCTCCTCTGATCTCGGAAGCTAAGCAGGGTCCGGCCTGGTTAGTACTTGGATGGGAGACCGCCTGGCAATACCTGGTGCGCTAGGCTTTTACCCGCCACTTTTTTTGCGGCCGCCATGCCCCTGGACCCTCTGCAGCCGCCAACCCCGCCACAGGACCCCTGGCCAGCAGGGCTGGGCGGGGTGGGGGGGGTGGGTAGTGGGAGGGTGGGGTCCGGGCCGCCGCCGAGACCTACAGCCTCGCATACCCGGCCGCACGCCAGGCACCTGGGCCAGGTCTCCCCCCACAGCACCTTCTATAGCCTCTTTTTTCCCCCGCAAGCGCATGCTGTCAACCCGCAGACCTTCGCTGCCCCCACGACCCCGCCCCCAAAGCCCAAGCCCAGGGCTGCCTGCCCGCGCAGGCCTCCAAACGGCCTCGGGCGGCTCTCTCCTGCCAAGGCAGTGCGGCTCCTTGGCACCTCGGTGTCCTTGGCAGAGGGGTGACCGTCCCACTGCCTGCACCCGGGCCCGGAGACAGAGGGACTGGTTGTCCCAGGACAGCAAGCCGAAGGGACGCCCAGCCGCCCCACCCCACCGGAGGCCTCCGTCTCCGCGGGCAGGCACCGCGGCCCTCCCCCAGCGCCCTGCCTTCTCCCAGGAGAGCCGTGTGCGCTCGGTTCCCGCCGGCCGGCCGCTGCGACCCCCGGCGCACAGCCACAAAAGAGCCCGGCCAAAGCAGCGGAGGGAGGGAGTGCCACAACTGCACGCGCGCGGCCGTCTCCCCGGGCCTCCAGGAGAGACCACCACACGGGAAAAGCAGGCAGGCAGGCAGGCCCAAAACCCACAGGTATAAGGTGCCTGGGTCAGAGCCTCTCCCTTCGCGTGACAAACCCCGGACGAGATTCGGACCACACCGGCACTCTGCAGACCCTGGAGGCCTGCCCCGGGGTCCCATGGTGACTGCCCGACCCCCCGCCCCCCGGCTGTACATCCTTAACGGAGCCCAGCCCCGGGCGCGACCGTCCGCCGGTGGAGGAGCTGTCGCTTCAACAATGCCCCCGTGCGTCGGTCCCATTCCGTGACACAGCCTGTGTGTCCCTCCTTCCTCCACCCCCCCACTCCCAACCGCTGTCTCTCTGGCTTCTGTCACCGCCAGGGAAGTGGCAGAGGCCCCGTGGAGCCACGGGTGGACCGAAGGGGCCTCACTGCGGACAAAGAGTAACCCGCTGCCCACGACTGCGGCGTCCTGAGGAGGCGGGGAGCAGGCGGGAGGCGCGGCGCTGCTGCAGCTGGCAGGCGGGGAGAGGCTCCAGCCAGCGCGGCCCAACAACCTGGCGCGAGCTCACCAGGAAGGCCGGGCAGCTGCTCTTGGGGCGCCAAGAGCCCACTCCCAGCGTCTACGGCCATACCTCCCTGCACGCGCCCGATCTCCTCTGATCTCGGAAGCTAAGCAGGGTCGGGCCTGGTTAGTACTTGGATGGGAGACCGCCTGGGAATCCCGGGTGCTCTAGGCTTTTACCCGCCACTGCTTTTGCGGCCGCCATGCCCCTGGACCCTCTGCAGCCGCCAACCCCGCCACAGGAGCCCTGGCCAGCGGGGCTGGGCGGGGTGGGGGGAAGGTATTTGGAGGGTGGGGTCCTGGCCATCGCCGAGACCTACAGCCTCGCATACCCGGCCGCAGGCCAGGCACCTGGGCCAGGTCTCCCCCCACAGCCCCTTCTATAGCCTCTTTTTTCCCCCGCAAGCGCATGCTGTCAACCCGCAGACCTTCGCCGCGCCCACGACCCCGCCCCCAAAGCCCAAGCCCAGGGCTGCCTGCAGGCGCCTGCCTCCAAACGGCCTCGGGCGGCTCTCTCCTGCCAAGGCAGTGCGGCTCATTGGCACCTCGGTGTCCTTGGCAAAGGGGTGACTGTCCCACTGCCTGCACCCGGGCCCGGAGACAGAGGGACTGGTTGTCCCAGGACAGCAGGCCGAGGGGACGCCCAGCCGCCCCACACCACCGGAGGCCTCCGTCTCCACCGAGAGGCACCGCGGCCCCTCCCCCAGCGCCCTTCCTTCTCCCAGGAGAGCCGTGTGCGCTCGGTTCCCGCCGGCCGGCCGCTGCGGCCCCCGGCGCACAGCCACAAAAGAGCCCGGCCAAAGCAGCGGAGGGAGGTAGTGCCACAACTGCACGCGCGCGGGCGTCTCCCCGGGCCTCCAGAAGAGACCACCACAGGGGAAAAGCAGGCAGGCAGGCAGGTCCAAAACCCACAGGTATAAGGTGCCTGGGTCAGAGCCTCTCCTTTCGCGTGACAAACCCCGGACGAGATTCGGACCACACCGGCACTCTGCAGAACCTGGAGGCCTGCCCCGGGGTCCCACGGTGACTGCCAGCTCCCCCCCCCCCCCCCGCTGTACATCCTTAACGGAGCCCAGCCAAGGGCCCGACCATGCGCCCGTGGAGGAGCTGTCGGTTCAACACTGCCCCTGTGCGTCGGTCCCATTACGTGACACAGCCTGTGTGTCCCTCCTTCCTCCACCCCCCCACTCCCAACCGCTGTCTCTCTGGCTTCTGTCACCGCCAGGGAAGTGGCAGAGGCCCCGTGGAGCCACGGGTGGCGCGAAGGGGCCTCACTGCGGGCAAAGAGTAACCCGCTGCCCATGCCCGCGGCGTCCTGAGGAAGCGGGAAGCAGGCGGGAGGCGCGGCGCTGCTGCAGCCGGCAGGCGGGGAGAGGCTCGCCGCCGGCGCGGCCCAACAACCTGGCACGCGCTCACCACGAAGGCCGGGCAGCTGCTCTTGGGGCGCCGAGAGCCCGGTCCCAGCGTCTACGGCCATACCACCCTGCACGCGTCCAATCTTCTCTGATCTCGGAAGCTAAGCAGGGTCCGGCCTGGTTAGTACTTGGATGGGAGACCGCCTGGGAATACCGGGTGCTCTAGGCTTTTACCCGCCACTCCTTTTGCGGCCGCGCTGCCCCTGGACCCTCTGCAGCTGCCAACCCCGCCACAGGACCCCTGGCCAGCGGGGCTGGGCGGGGTGGGGGGGTTGGGTAGTGGGAGGGTGGGGTCCGGGCCGCCGCCGAGACCTACAGCCTCGCATACCCGGCCGCACGCCAGGCACCTGGGCCAGGTCTCCCCCCACAGCCCCTTCTATAGCCTCTTTTTTCCCCCGCAAGCGCATGCTGTCAACCCGCAGACCTTCGCCGCGCCCACGACCCCGCCCCCAAAGCCCAAGCCCAGGGCTGCCTGCCCGCGCAGGCCTCCAAACGGCCTCGGGCGGCTCTCTCCTGCCAAGGCAGTGCGGCTCCTTGGCACCTCGGTGTCCTTGGCAAAGGGGTGACTGTCACACTGCCTGCACCCGGGCCCGGAGACAGAGGGACTGGTTGTCCCAGGACAGCAAGCCGAGGGGACGCCCAGCCGCCCCACCCCACCGGAGGACTCCGTCTCCGCAGGCAGGCACCGCGGCCCCTCCCCCAGCGCCCTTCCTTCTCCCAGGAGAGCCGTGTGCGCTCGGTTCCCGCCGGCCGGCCGCTGCGGCCCCCGGCGCACAGCCACAAAAGAGCCCGGCCAAAGCAGCGGAGGGAGGGAGTGCCACAACTGCACGCGCACGGCCGTCTCCCCGGGTCTTCAGGAGAGACCACCACAGGGAAAAAGCAGGCAGGCAGGCAGGCCCAAAACCCACAGGTATAAGGTGCCTGGGTCAGAGCCTCTCCTTTCGCGTGACAAACCCCGGACGAGATTCGGACCACACCGACACTCTGCACACCCTGGAGGCCTGCCCCGGGGTCCCACGGTGACTGCCCGCCCCCCCCCCCCCCGGGCTGTACATCCTTAAGGGAGCCCAGCCCCGGGCGCGACCGTCCCCTGGTGGAGGAGCTGTCGCTTCAACACTGCCCCCGTGCGTCGGTCCCATTCCTTGACACAGCCTGTGTGTCCCACCTTCCTCCCCCCCCCCACTCCCAACCGCTGTCTCTCTGGCTTCTGTCACCGCCAGGGAAGTGGCACAGGCCCCGTGGAGCCACTGGTGGCGCGAAGGGGCCTCACTGCGGGCGAAGAGTAACCCGCTGCCCACGCCCGCGGCGTCCTGAGGAGGCGGGGAGCAGGTGGGAGGCGCGGCGCTTCTGGAGCCGGTAGGCGGGGAGAGGCTCGCGCCGGCGCGGCCCAACAACCTGGCGCGCGCTCACCAAAAAGGCCGGGCGGCTGCTCTTGGGGCGCCGGGAGCCCGGTCCCAGCGTCTACGGCCATACCACCCTCAACGCGCCCGATCTCGGCTGATCTCGGAAGCTAAGCAGGGTCGGGCTGGTTAGTACTTGGATGGGAGACCGCCTGGCAATACCTGGTGCGCTAGGCTTTTACCCGCCACTTTTTTTGCGGCCGCCATGCCCCTGGACCCTCTGCAGCCGCCAACCCCGCCACAGGACCCCTGGCCAGCGGGGCTGGGCGGGGTGGGGGGTTGGGTAGTGGGAGGGTGGGGTCCGGGCCGCCGCCGAGACCTACAGCCTCGCATACCCGGCCGCAAGCCAGGCACCTGGGCCAGGTCTCCCCCTACAGCACCTTCTATAGCCTCTTTTTTCCCCCGCAAGCGCATGCTGTCAACCCGCAGACCTTCGCCGCCCCCACGACCCCGCCCCCAAAGCCCAAGCCCAGGGCTGCCTGCCCGCGCAGGCCTCCAAACGGCTTCGGGCGGCTTTCTCCTGCCAAGGCAGTGCGGCTCCTTGGCACCTCGGTGTCCTTGGCAAAGGGGTGACCGTCCCACTGCCTGCACCCGGGCCCGGAGACAGAGGGACTGGTTGTCCCAGGACAGCAAGCCGAGGGGACGCCCAGCCACCCCACCCCACCGGAGGACTCCGTCTCCGCGGGCAGGCACCGCGGCCCCTCCCCCAGCGCCCTTCCTTCTCCCAGGAGAGCCGTGTGCGCTCGGTTCCCGCCGGCCGGCCGCTGCGGCCCCCGGCGCACAGCCACAAAAGAGCCCGGCCAAAGCAGCGGAGGGAGGGAGTGCCACAACTGCACGCGCGCGGGCGTCTCCCCGGGCCTCCAGAAGAGACCACCACAGGGGAAAAGCAGGCAGGCAGGCAGTCCAAAACCCACAGGTATAAGGTGCCTGGGTCAGAGCCTCTCCTTTCGCGTGACAAACCCCGGACGAGATTCGGACCACACCGGCACTCTGCAGAACCTGGAGGCCTGCCCCGGGGTCCCACGGTGACTGCCCGCCCCCCCCCCCCCTGTACATCCTTAACGGAGCCCAGCCCAGGGCCCGACCATGCGCCCGTGGAGGAGCTGTCGCTTCAACACTGCCCCCGTGCGTGGGTCCCATTACGTGACACAGCCTGTGTGTCCCTCCTTCCTCCACCCCCCCACTCCCAACCGCTGTCTCTCTGGCTTCTGTCACCGCCAGGGAAGTGGCAGAGGCCCCGTGGAGCCACGGGTGGCCCGAAGGGCCTCAAGGCGGGCAAAGAGTAACCCGCTGCCCACGCCCGCGGCGTCCTGAGGAGGCGGGGAGCAGGCGGGAGGCGCGGCGCTGCTGCAGCCGGCAGGCGTGGAGAGGCTCGCCGCCGGCGCGGCCCAACAACCTGGTGCGCGCTCACCACGAAGGCCGGGCAGCTGCTCTTGGGGCGCCGAGAGCCCGGTCCCAGCGTCTACGGCCATACCACCCTGCACGCGTCCAATCTCCTCTGATCTCGGAAGCTAAGCAGGGTGCGGCCTGGTTAGTACTTGGATGGGAGACCGCCTGGGAATACCGGGTGCTCTAGGCTTTTACCCGCCACTCCTTTTGCGGCCGCCCTGCCCCTGGACCCTCTGCAGCCGCCAACCCCGCCACAGGACCCCTGGCCAGCAAAGCTGCGCGGGGTGGGGGGGGTGGGTAGTGGGAGGGTGGGGTCCGGGCCGCCACCGAGACCTACAGCCGCGCAGACCCGGCCTCACGCCAGGCGCCTGGGCCAGGTGTCCCCCCACAGCCCCTTCTGTAGCCTCTTTTTTCCACCGCAAGCGCATGCTGTCAACCCGCAGACCTTCGCCGCGCCCACGACCCCGCCCCCAAAGCCCAAGCCCAGGGCTGCCTGCCCGCGCAGGCCTCCAAACGGCCTCGGGCGGCTCTCTCCTGCCAAGGCAGTGCGGCTCCTTGGCACCTCGGTGTCCTTGGCAGAGGGGTGACCGTCCCACTGCCTGCACCCGGGCCCGGAGACAGAGAGACTGGTTGTCCCAGGACAGCAAGCCGAGGGGACGCCCAGCCGCCCCACCCCACCGGAGGACTCCGTCTCCGCGGGCAGGCACCGCGGCCCTCCCCCAGCGCCCTTCCTCCTCCCAAAAGAGCCGTGTGCGCTCGGTTCCCGCCGGCCCTCCGCTGTAATCCCAGGCGCACAGCCACAAAAGAGCCCGACCAAAGCAGCGGAGGGAGGTAGTGCCACAACTGCACGCGCGCCGGCGTCTCCCCGGGCCTCCAGGAGAGACCACCACAGGGGAAAAGCAGGCAGGCAGGCAGGCCCAAAACCCACAGGTATAAGGTGCCTGGGTCAGAGCCTCTCCCTTCGCGTGACAAACCCCGGACGAGATTCGGACCACACCGGCACTCTGCAGACCCTGGAGGCCTGCCCCGGGGTCCCACGGTGACACCCCGCCCCCCCCCCCCCCGGGCTGTACATCCTTAACGGAGCCCAGCCCCGGGCCCGACCGTGCGCCGGTGGAGAAGCTGTCGCTTCAACACTGCCCCCGTGCGTCGGTTTCATTCCGTGACACAGCCTGTGTGTCCCTCCTTCCTCCACCCCCCCACTCCCAACCGCTGTCTCTCTGGCTTCTGTCACCGCCAGGGAAGTGGCAGAGGCCCCGTGTAGCCACGGGTGGCCCGAAGGGCCACACTGCAGGAAAAGAGTAACCCGCTGCCCACGCCCGCGGCGTCCTGAGGAGGCGGGGAGCAGGCGGGAGGCGCGGCGCTGCTGCAGCCGGCAGGCGTGGAGAGGCTCGCCGCCGGCGCGGCCCAACAACCTGGCGCGCGCTCACCACGAAGGCCGGGCAGCTGCTCTTGGGGCGCCGAGAGCCCGGTCCCAGCGTCTACGGCCATACCACCCTGCACGCGTCCAATCTCCTCTGATCTCGGAAGCTAAGCAGTGTCCGGTCTCGTTAGTACTTGGATGGGAGACCGCCTGGGAATACCGGGAGCTCTAGGCTTTTACCCGCCACTCCTTTTGCGGCCGCCCTGCCCCTGGACCCTCTGCAGCCGCCAACCCCGCCACAGGACCCCTGGCCAGCGGGGCTGGGCGGGGTGGGGGGGGTGGGTAGTGGGAGGGTGGGGTCCGGGCCGCCACCGAGAACTACAGCCGCGCAGACCCGGCCTCACGCCAGGCGCCTGGGCCAGGTGTCCCCCCACAGCCCCTTCTGTAGCCTCTTTTTTCCCCCGCAAGCGCATGCTGTCAACCCGCAGACCTTCGCCGCGCCCACGACCCCGCCCCCAAAGCCCAAGCCCAGGGCTGCCTGCCCGCGCAGGCCTCCAAACGGCCTCGGGCGGCTCTCTCCTGCCAAGGCAGTGCGGCTCCTTGGCACCTCGGTGTCCTTGGCAGAGGGGTGACCGTCCCACTGCTTGCACCCGGGCCCGGAGACAGAGAGACTGGTTGTCCCAGGACAGCAAGCCGAGGGGACGCCCAGCCGCCCCACCCCACCGGAGGACTCCGTCTCCGCGGGCAGGCACCGCGGCCCCTCCCCCAGCGCCCTTCCTTCTCCCAGGAGAGCCGTGTGCGCTCGGTTCCCGCCGTGCGGCCGCTGTGGTTCCCGGCGCACAGCCACCAAAGAGCCCGGCCAAAGCAGCGGAGGGAGGTAGTGCCACAACTGCACGCGCGCCGGCGTCTCCCCGGGCCTCCAGGAGAGACCACCACAGGGGAAAAGCAGGCAGGCAGGCAGGCCCAAAACCCACAGGTATAAGGTGCCTGGGTCAGAGCCTCTCCCTTCGCGTGACAAACCCCGGACGAGATTCGGACCACACCGGCACTCTGCAGACCCTGGAGGCCTGCCCCGGGGTCCCACGGTGACTGCCCGCCCCCCCCCTCCCCCGGGCTGTACATCCTTAACGGAGCCCAGCCCCGGGCGCGACCGTCCGCAGGTGGAGGAGCTGTCCCTTCAACACTGCCCCCGTGTGTCGGTCCCATTCCGTGACACAGCCTGTGTGTCCCTCCTTCCCCCCCCCCACTCCCAACCGCTGTCTCTCTGGCTTCTGTCACCGCCAGGGAAGTGGCAGAGGCCCCGTGGAGCCACGGGTGGCGCGAAGGGGCCTCACTGCGGGCAAAGAGTAACCCGCTGCCCACGCCCGCGGCGTCCTGAGGAGGCGGGGAGCAGGCGGGAGGCGCGGCCCTGCTGCAGCCGGCAGGCGGGGAGAGGCTCGCCGCCGGCGCGGCCCAACAACCTGGCGCGCGCTCACCACGAAGGCCGGGCAGCTGCTCTTGGGGCGCCGAGAGCCCGGTCCCAGCGTCTACGGCCATACCACCCTGCATGCGTCCAATCTCCTCTGATCTCGGAAGCTAAGCAGGGTCCGGCCTGGTTAGTACTTGGATGGGAGACCGCCTGGGAATACCGGGTGCTCCAGGCTTTTACCCGCCAGTCCTTTTGCGGCCGCCCTGCCCCTGGACCCTCTGCAGCCGCCAACCCCGCCACAGGACCCCTGGCCAGCGGGGCTGGGCGGGGTGGGGGGGGTGGGTAGTGGGAGGGTGGGGTCCGGGCCGCCGCCGAGACCTACAGCCTCGCATACCCGGCCGCACGCCAGGCACCTGGGCCAGGTCTCCCCCCACAGCCCCTTCTATAGCCTCTTTTTTCCCCCGCAAGCGCATGCTGTCAACCCGCAGACCTTCGCCGCCCCCACGACCCCGCCCCCAAAGCCCAAGCCCAGGGCTGCCTGCCCGCGCAGGCCTCCAAACGGCATCGGGCGGCTCTCTCCTGCCAAGGCAGTGCGGCTCCTTGGCACCTCGGTGTCCTTGGCAAAGGGGTGACTGTCCCACTGCCTGCACCCGGGCCCGGAGACAGAGGGACTGGTTGTCCCAGGACAGCAAGCCGAGGGGACGCCCAGCCGCCCCACCCCACCGGAGGACTCCGTCTCCGCGGGCAGGCACCGCGGCCCCTCCCCCAGCGCCCTTCCTTCTCCCAGGAGAGCCGTGTGCGCTCGGTTCCCGCCGGCCGGCCGTTGCGGCCCCCGGCGCACAGCCACAAAAGAGCCCGGCCAAAGCAGCGGAGGGAGGGAGTGCCACAACTGCACGCGCACGGCCGTCTCCCCGGGTCTCCAGGAGAGACCACCACAGGGAAAAAGCAGGCAGGCAGGCAGGCCCAAAACCCACAGGTATAAGGTGCCTGGGTCAGAGCCTCTCCTTTCGCGTGACAAACCCCGGACGAGATTCGGACCACACCGACACTCTGCACACCCTGGAGGCCTGCCCCGGGGTCCCACGGTGACTGCCCGCCCCCCCCCCCCGGGCTGTACATCCTTAAGGGAGCCCAGCCCCGGGCGCGACCGTCCCCCGGTGGAGGAGCTGTCGCTTCAACACTGCCCCCGTGCGTCGGTCCCATTCCGTGACACAGCCTGTGTGTCCCACCTTCCTCCCCCCCCCACTCCCAACCGCTGTCTCTCTGGCTTCTGTCACCGCCAGGGAAGTAGCACAGGCCCCGTGGAGCCACTGGTGGCGCGAAGGGGCCTCACTGCGGGCGAAGAGTAACCCGCTGCCCACGCCCGCGGCGTCCTGAGGAGGCGGGGAGCAGGTGGGAGGCGCGGCGCTTCTGGAGCCGGTAGGCGGGGAGAGGCTCGCGCCGGCGCGGCCCAACAACCTGGCGCGCGCTCACCAAAAAGGCCGGGCGGCTGCTCTTGGGGCGCCGGGAGCCCGGTCCCAGCGTCTACGGCCATACCACCCTCAACGCGCCCGATCTCGGCTGATCTCGGAAGCTAAGCAGGGTCGGGCTGGTTAGTACTTGGATGGGAGACCGCCTGGCAATACCTGGTGCGCTAGGCTTTTACCCGCCACTTTTTTTGCGGCCGCCATGCCCCTGGACCCTCTGCAGCCGCCAACCCCGCCACAGGACCCCTGGCCAGCGGGGCTGGGCGGGGTGGGGGGGGTGGGTAGTGGGAGGGTGGGGTCCGGGCCGCCGCCGAGACCTACAGCCTCGCATACCCGGCCGCACGCCAGGCACCTGGGCCAGGTCTCCCCCCACAGCCCCTTCTATAGCCTCTTTTTTCCCCCGCAAGCGCATGCTGTCAACCCGCAGACCTTCGCCGCCCCCACGACCCCGCCCCCAAAGCCCAAGCCCAGGGCTGCCTGCCCGGGCAGGCCTCCAAACGGCATCGGGCGGCTCTCTCCTGCCAAGGCAGTGCGGCTCCTTGGCACCTCGGTGTCCTTGGCAAAGGGGTGACCGTCCCACTGCCTGTACCCGGGCCCGGAGACAGAGGGACTGGTTGTCCCAGGACAGCAAGCCGAGGGGACGCCCAGCCGCCCCACCCCACCGGAGGACTCCGTCTCCGCGGGCAGGCACCGCGGCCCCTCCCCCAGCGCCCTTCCTTCTCCCAGGAGAGCCGTGTGCGCTCGGTTCCCGCCGGCCGGCCGCTGCGGCCCCCGGCGCACAGCCACAAAAGAGCCCGGCCAAAGCAGCGGAGGGAGGGAGTGCCACAACTGCACGCGCACGGCCGTCTCCCCGGGTCTCCAGGAGAGACCACCACAGGGAAAAAGCAGGCAGGCAGGCAGGCCCAAAACCCACAGGTATAAGGTGCCTGGGTCAGAGCCTCTCCTTTCGCGTGACAAACCCCGGACGAGATTCGGACCACACCGACACTCTGCACACCCTGGAGGCCTGCCCCGCAGTCCCAAGGTGACTGCCCGCCCCCCCCCCCCCCCGGGCTGTACATCCTTAAGGGAGCCCAGCCCCGGGCGCGACCGTCCCCCGGTGGAGGAGCTGTCGCTTCAACACTGCCCCCGTGCGTCGGTCCCATTCCGTGACACAGCCTGTGTGTCCCACCTTCCTCCCCCCCCCCCACTCCCAACCGCTGTCTCTCTGGCTTCTGTCACCGCCAGGGAAGTGGCACAGGCCCCGTGGAGCCACTGGTGGCGCGAAGGGGCCTCACTGCGGGCGAAGAGTAACCCGCTGCCCACGCCCGCGGCGTCCTGAGGAGGCGGGGAGCAGGTGGGAGGCGCGGCGCTGCTGGAGCCGGCAGGCGGGGAGAGGCTCGCGCCGGCGCGGCCCAACAACCTGGCGCGCGCTCACCAAAAAGGCCGGGCGGCTGCTCTTGGGGCGCCGGGAGCCCGGTCCCAGCGTCTACGGCCATACCACCCTGAACGCGCCCGATCTCGGCTGATCTCGGAAGCTAAGCAGGGTCGGGCTGGTTAGTACTTGGATGGGAGACCGCGTGGCAATACCTGGTGCGCTAGGCTTTTACCCGCCACTTTTTTTGCGGCCGCCATGCCCCTGGACCCTCTGCAGCCGCCAACCCCGCCACAGGAAACCTGGCCAGCGGGGCTGGACGGGGTGGGGGGGTGGGTAGTGGGAGGGTGGGGTCCGGGCCGCCGCCGAGACCTACAGCCTCGCATACCCGGCCGCAAGCCAGGCACCTGGGCCAGGTCTCCCCCCACAGCACCTTCTATAGCCTCTTTTTTCCCCCGCAAGCGCATGCTGTCAACCCGCAGACCTTCGCCGACCCCACGACCCCGCCCCCAAAGCCCAAGCCCAGGGCTGCCTGCCCGCGCAGGCCTCCAAACGGCTTCGGGCGGCTTTCTCCTGCCTAGGCAGTGCGGCTCCTTGGCACCTCGGTGTCCTTGGCAAAGGGGTGACCGTCCCACTGCCTGCACCCGGGCCCGGAGACAGAGGGACTGGTTGTCCCAGGACAGCAAGCCGAGGGGACGCCCAGCCGCCCCACCCCACCGGAGGACTCCGTCTCCGCGGGCAGGCACCGCGGCCCCTCCCCCAGCGCCCTTCCTTCTCCCAGGAGAGCCGTGTGCGCTCGGTTCCCGCCAGCCGGCCGCTGCGGCCCCCGGCGCACAGCCACAAAAGAGCCCGGCCAAAGCAGCGGAGGGAGGGAGTGCCACAACTGCATGCGCGCGGGCGTTGCCCCGGGCCTCCAGAAGAGACCACCACAGGGGAAAAGCAGGCAGGCAGGCAGTCCAAAACCCACAGGTATAAGGTGCCTGGGTCAGAGCCTCTCCTTTCGCGTGACAAACCCCGGACGAGATTCGGACCACACCGGCACTCTGCAGAACCTGGAGGCCTGCCCCGGGGTCCCACGGTGACAGCCCGCCCCCCCCCCCCCGCTGTACATCCTTAACGGAGCCCAGCCCAGGGCCCGACCATGCGCCCGTGGAGGAGCTGTCGCTTCAACACTGCCCCCGTGCGTGGGTCCCATTACGTGACACAGCCTGTGTGTCCCTCCTTCCTCCACCCCCCCACTCCCAACCGCTGTCTCTCTGGCTTCTGTCACCGCCAGGGAAGTGGCAGAGGCCCCGTGGAGCCACGGGTGGCCCGAAGGGCCTCACTGCGGGCAAAGAGTAACCCGCTGCCCACGCCCGCGGCGTCCTGAGGAGGCGGGGAGCAGGCGGGAGGCGCGGCGCTGCTGCAGCCGGCAGGCGTGGAGAGGCTCGCCGCCGGCGCGGCCCAACAACCTGGTGCGCGCTCACCACGAAGGCCGGGCAGCTGCTCTTGGGGCGCCGAGAGCCCGGTCCCAGCGTCTACGGCCATACCACCCTGCACGCGTCCAATCTCCTCTGATCTCGGAAGCTAAGCAGGGTGCGGCCTGGTTAGTACTTGGATGGGAGACCGCCTGGGAATACCGGGTGCTCTAGGCTTTTACCCGCCACTCCTTTTGCGGCCGCCCTGCCCCTGGACCCTCTGCAGCCGCAACCCCGCCACAGGACCCCTGGCCAGCGAAGCTGCGCGGGGTGGGGGGGGTGGGTAGTGGGAGGGTGGGGTCCGGGCCGCCACCGAGACCTACAGCCGCGCAGACCCGGCCTCACGCCAGTCGCCTGGGCCAGATGTCCCCCCACAGCCCCTTCTGTAGCCTCTTTTTTCCACCGCAAGCTCATGCTGTCAACCCGCAGACCTTCGCCGCGCCCACGACCCCGCCCCCAAAGCCCAAGCCCAGGGCTGCCTGCCCGCGCAGGCCTCCAAACGGCCTCGGGCGGCTCTCTCCTGCCAAGGCAGTGCGGCTCCTTGGCACCTCGGTGTCCTTGGCAGAGGGGTGACCGTCCCACTGCCTGCACCCGGGCCCGGAGACAGAGAGACTGGTTGTCCCAGGACAGCAAGCCGAGGGGACGCCCAGCCGCCCCACCCCACCGGAGGACTCCGTCTCCGCGGGCAGGCACCGCGGCCCTCCCCCAGCGCCCTTCCTCCTCCCAGGAGAGCCGTGTGCGCTCGGTTCCCGCCGGCCCTCTGCTGTAATCCCCGGCGCCCAGCCACAAAAGAGACCGGCCAAAGCAGCGGAGGGAGGTAGTGCCACAACTGCACGCGCGCCGGCGTCTCCCCGGGCCTCCAGGAGAGACCACCACAGGGGAAAAGCAGGCAGGCAGGCAGGCCCAAAACCCACAGGTATAAGGTGCCTGGGTCAGAGCCTCTCCCTTCGCGTGACAAACCCCGGACGAGATTCGGACCACACCGGCACTCTGCAGACCCTGGAGGCCTTCCCCGGGGTCCCACGGTGACTGCCCGCCCCCCCCTCCCCCGGGCTGTACATCCTTAACGGAGCCCAGCCCCGGGCGCGACCGTCCGCAGGTGGAGGAGCTGTCCCTTCAACACTGCCCCCGTGTGTCGGTCCCATTCCGTGACACAGCCTGTGTGTCCCTCCTTCCCCCCCCCCACTCCCAACCGCTGTCTCTCTGGCTTCTGTCACCGCCAGGGAAGTGGCACAGGCCCCGTGGAGGCACGGGTGGCCCGAAGGGGCCTCACTGCGGGCAAAGAGTATCCCGCTGCCCACGCCCGCGGCGTCCTGAGGAGGCGGGGAGCAGGCGGGAGGCGCGGCCCTGCTGGAGCCAGCAGGCTGGGAGAGGCTCGCCGCCGGCGCGGCCCAACAACCTGGCGCGCGCTCACCACGAAGGCCGGGCAGCTGCTCTTGGGGCGCCGAGAGCCCGGTCCCAGCGTCTACGGCCATACCACCCTGCACGCGTCCAATCTCCTCTGATCTCGGAAGCTAAGCAGGGTCCGGCCTGGTTAGTACTTGGATGGGAGACCGCCTGGGAATACCGGGTGCTCTAGGCTTTTACCCGCCACTCCTTTTGCGGCCGCCCTGCCCCTGGACCCTCTGCAGCCGCCAACCCCGCCACAGGACCCCTGGCCAGCGGGGCTGGGCGGGGTGGGGGGGGTGGGTGGTGGGAGGGTGGGGTCCGGGCCGCCGCCGAGACCTACAGCCTCGCATACCCGGCCGCACGCCAGGCACCTGGGCCAGGTCTCCCCCCACAGCCCCTTCTATAGCCTCTTTTTTCCCCCGCAAGCGCATGCTGTCAACCCGCAGACCTTCGCCGCCCCCACGACCCCGCCCCCAAAGCCCAAGCCCAGGGCTGCCTGCCCGGGCAGGCCTCCAAACGGCATCGGGCGGCTCTCTCCTGCCAAGGCAGTGCGGCTCCTTGGCACCTCGGTGTCCTTGGCAAAGGGGTGACCGTCCCACTGCCTGCACCCGGGCCCGGAGACAGAGGGACTGGTTGTCCCAGGACAGCAAGCCGAGGGGACGCCCAGCCGCCCCACCCCACCGGAGGACTCCGTCTCCGCGGGCATGCACCGCGGCCACTCCCCCAGCGCCCTTCCTTCTCCCAGGAGAGCCGTGTGCGCTCGGTTCCCGCCGGCCGGCCGCTGCGGCCCCAGGCGCACAGCCACAAAAGAGCCCGGCCAAAGCAGCGGAGGGAGGGAGTGCCACAACTGCACGCGCACGGCCGTCTCCCCGGGTCTCCAGGAGAGACCACCACAGGGAAAAAGCAGGCAGGCAGGCAGGCCCAAAACCCACAGGTATAAGGTGCCTGGGTCAGAGCCTCTCCTTTCGCGTGACAAACCCCGGACGAGATTCGGACCACACCGACACTCTGCACACCCTGGAGGCCTGCCCCGCGGTCCCACGGTGACTGCCCGCCCCCCCCCTCCCCCGGGCTGTACATCCTTAACGGAGCCCAGCCCCGGGCGCGACCGTCCCCCGGTGGAGGAGCTGTCGCTTCAACACTGCCCCCGTGCGTCGGTCCCATTCCGTGACACAGCCTGTGTGTCCCACCTTCCTCCCCCCCCCACTCCCAACCGCTGTCTCTCTGGCTTCTGTCACCGCCAGGGAAGTGGCACAGGCCCCGTGGAGCCACTGGTGGCGCGAAGGGGCCTCACTGCGGGCGAAGAGTAACCCGCTGCCCACGCCCGCGGCGTCCTGAGGAGGCGGGGAGCAGGTGGGAGGCGCGGCGCTGCTGGAGCCGGCAGGCGGGGAGAGGCTCGCGCCGGCGCGGCCCAACAACCTGGCGCGCGCTCACCAAAAAGGCCGGGCGGCTGCTCTTGGGGCGCCGGGAGCCCGGTCCCAGCGTCTACGGCCATACCACCCTGAACGCGCCCGATCTCGGCTCATCTCGGAAGCTAAGCAGGGTCGGGCTGGTTAGTACTTGGATGGGAGACCGCCTGGCAATACCTGGTGCGCTAGGCTTTTACCCGCCACTTTTTTTGCGGCCGCCATGCCCCTGGACCCTCTGCAGCCGCCAACCCCGCCACAGGACCCCTGGCCAGCGGGGCTGGGCGGGGTGGGGGGGTGGGTAGTGAGAGGGTGGGGTCCGGGCCGCCGCCGAGACCTACAGCCTCGCATACCCGGCCGCAAGCCAGGCACCTGGGCCAGGTCTCCCCCCACAGCACCTTCTATAGCCTCTTTTTTCCCCCGCAAGCGCATGCTGTCAACCCGCAGACCTTCGCCGCCCCCACGACCCCGCCCCCAAAGCCCAAGCCCAGGGCTGCCTGCCCGCACAGGCCTCCAAACAGCTTCGGGCGGCTTTCTCCTGCCAAGGCAGTGCGGCTCCTTGGCACCTCGGTGTCCTTGGCAAAGGGGTGACCGTCCCACTGCCTGCACCCGGGCCCGGAGACAGAGGGACTGGTTGTCCCAGGACAGCAAGCCGAGGGGACGCCCAGCCGCCCCACCCCACCGGAGGACTCCGTCTCCGCGGGCAGGCACCGCGGCCCCTCCCCCAGCGCCCTTCCTTCTCCCAGGAGAGCCGTGTGCGCTCGGTTCCCGCCGGCCGGCCGCTGCGGCCCCCGGCGCACAGCCACAAAAGAGCCCGGCCAAAGCAGCGGAGGGAGGGAGTGCCACAACTGCATGCGCGCGGGCGTTGCCCCGGGCCTCCAGAAGAGACCACCACAGGGGAAAAGCAGGCAGGCAGGCAGTCCAAAACCCACAGGTATAAGGTGCCTGGGTCAGAGCCTCTCCTTTCGCGTGACAAACCCCGGACGAGATTCGGACCACACCGGCACTCTGCAGAACCTGGAGGCCTGCCCCGGGGTCCCACGGTGACTGCCCGCCCCCCCCCCCGCTGTACATCCTTAACGGAGCCCAGCCCAGGGCCCGACCATGCGCCCGTGGAGGAGCTGTCGCTTCAACACTGCCCCCGTGCGTGGTTCCCATTACGTGACACAGCCTGTGTGTCCCTCCTTCCTCCACCCCCCCACTCCCAACCGCTGTCTCTCTGGCTTCTGTCACCGCCAGGGAAGTGGCAGAGGCCCCGTGGAGGCACGGGTGGCCCGAAGGGCCTCACTGCGGGCAAAGAGTAACCCGCTGCCCACGCCCGCGGCGTCCTGAGGAGGCGGGGAGCAGGCGGGAGGCGCGGCGCTGCTGCAGCCGGCAGGCGTGGAGAGGCTCGCCGCCGGCGCGGCCCAACAACCTGGTGCGCGCTCACCACGAAGGCCGGGCAGCTGCTCTTGGGGCGCCGAGAGCCCGGTCCCAGCGTCTACGGCCATACCACCCTGCACGCGTCCAATCTCCTCTGATCTCGGAAGCTAAGCAGGGTGCGGCCTGGTTAGTACTTGGATGGGAGACCGCCTGGGAATACCGGGTGCTCTAGGCTTTTACCCGCCACTCCTTTTGCGGCCGCCCTGCCCCTGGACCCTCTGCAGCCGCCAACCCCGCCACAGAACCCCTGGCCAGCGAAGCTGCGCGGGGTGGGGGGGGTGGGTAGTGGGAGGGTGGGGTCCGGGCCGCCACCGAGACCTACAGCCGCGCAGACCCGGCCTCACGCCAGGCGCCTGGGCCAGGTGTCCCCCCACAGCCCCTTCTGTAGCCTCTTTTTTCCACCGCAAGCTCATGCTGTAAACCCGCAGACCTTCGCCGCGCCCACGACCCCGCCCCCAAAGACCAAGCCCAGGGCTGCCTGCCCGCGCAGGCCTCCAAACGGCCTCGGGCGGCTCTCTCCTGCCAAGGCAGTGCGGCTCCTTGGCACCTCGGTGTCCTTGGCAGAGGGGTGACCGTCCCACTGCCTGCACCCGGGCCCGGAGACAGAGAGACTGGTTGTCCCAGGACAGCAAGCCGAGGGGACGCCCAGCCGCCCCACCCCACCGGAGGACTCCGTCTCCGCGGGCAGGCA
>NC_138070.1:39554674-39664674 GCF_964194185.1 Rhinolophus hipposideros
GGGAGCCCGGTCCCAGCGTCTACGACCATACCACCCTGCACGCGCCCGATCTCCTCTGATCTCGGAAGCTAAGCAGGGTCTGGCCTGGTTAGTACTTGGATGGGAGACCGCCTGGGAATACCGGGTGCTCTAGGCTTTTATCCGCCACTGCTTTTGCGGCTGCCATGCCCCTGGACCCTCTGCAGCCGCCAACCCCGCCACAGGAGCCCTGGCCAGCGGGGCTGGGCGGGGTGGGGGGAAGGTAGTTGGAGGGTGGGGTCCCGGCCATAGCCAAGACCTACAGCCTCGCATACCCGGCCGCACGCCAGGCACCTGGGCCAGGTCTCCCCCCACAGCCCCTTCTATAGCCTCTTTTTTCCCCCGCAAGCGCATGCTGTCAACCCGCAGACCTTCGCCGCGCCCACGACCCCGCCCCCAAAGTTCAAGCCCAGGGCTGCCTGCCCGCGCAGGCCTCCAAACGGCCTCGGGCGGCTCTCTCCTGCCAAGGCAGTGCGGCTCCTTGGCACCTCGGTGTCCTTGGCAGAGGGGTGACCGTCCCACTGCCTGCACCCGGGCCCGGAGACAGAGGGACTGGTTGTCCCAGGACAGCAAGCCGAGGGGACGCCCAGCCGCCCCACCCCACCGGAGGCCTCCGTCTCCGCGGGCAGGCACCGCGGCCCTCCCCCAGCGCCCTTCCTTCTCCCAGGAGAGCCGTGTGCGCTCGGTTCCCGCCGTGCGGCCGCTGTGGTCCTCGGCGCACAGCCACAAAAGAGCCCGGCCAAAGCAGCGGAGGGAGGTAGTGCCACAACTGCACGCGCGCGGGCGTCTCCCCGGGCCTCCAGGAGAGACCACCACAGGGGAAAAGCAGGCAGGCAGGCAGGCCCAAAACCCACAGGTATAAGGTGCCTGGGTCAGAGCATCTCCTTTCGCGTGACAAACCCCGGACGAGATTCGGACCACACCGGCACTCTGCAGACCCTGGAGGCCTGCCCCGGGGTCCCACGGTGACTGCCCGACCCCCCCCCCCCGGGCTGTACATCCTTAACGGAGCCCAGCCCCGGGCGCGACCGTCCGCCGGTGGAGGATCTGTCGCTTCAACAATGCCCCCGTGCGTCCGTCCCATTCCGTGACACAGCCTGTGTGTCCCTCCTTCCTCCACCCCCCCACTCTCAACCGCTGTCTCTCTGGCTTCTGTCACCGCCAGGGAAGTGGCAGAGGCCCCGTGGAGCCACGGGTGGACCGAAGGGGCCTCACTGCGGACAAAGAGTAACCCGCTGCCCACGACTGCGGCGTCCTGAGGAGGCGGGGAGCAGGCGGGAGGCGCGGCGCTGCTGCAGCTGGCAGGCGGGGAGAGGCTCCAGCCGGCGCGGCCCAACAACCTGGCGCGCGCTCACCAGGAAGGCCGGGCAGCTGCTCTTGGGGCGCCAAGAGCCCACTCCCAGCGTCTACGGCCATACCTCCCTGCACGCGCCCGATCTCCTCTGATCTCGGAAGCTAAGCAGGGTCGGGCCTGGTTAGTACTTGGATGGGAGACCGCCTGGGAATCCCGGGTGCTCTAGGCTTTTACCCGCCACTGCTTTTGCGGCCGCCATGCCCCTGGACCCTCTGCAGCCGCCAACCCCGCCACAGGAGCCCTGGCCAGCGGGGCTGGGCGGGGTGGGGGGAAGGTAGTTGGAGGGTGGGGTCCCGGCCATCGCCGAGACCTACAGCCTCGCATACCCGGCCGCACGCCAGGCACCTGGGCCAGGTCTCCCCCCACAGCCCCTTCTATAGCCTCTTTTTTCCCCCGCAAGCGCATGCTGTCAACCCGCAGACCTTCGCCGCCCCCACGACCCCTCCCCCAAAGCCCAAGCCCAGGGCTGCCTGCCCGCGCAGGCCTCCAAAAGGCCTCGGGCGGCTCTCTCCTGCCAAGGCAGTGCGGCGCCTTGGCACCTCGGTGTCCTTGGCAAAGGGGTGACCGTCCCACTGCCTGCACCCGGGCCCGGAGACAGAGGGACTGGTTGTCCCAGGACAGCAAGCCGAGGGGACGCCCAGCCGCCCCACCCCACCGGAGGACTCCGTCTCCGCGGGCAGGCACCGCGGCCCCTCCCCCAGCGCCCTTCCTTCTCCCAGGAGAGCCGTGTGCGCTCGGTTCCCGCCGGCCGGCCGCTGCGGCCCCCGGCGCACAGCCACAAAAGAGCCCGGCCAAAGCAGCGGAGGGAGGTAGTGCCACAACTGCACGCGCGCCGGTGTCTCCCCGGGCCTCCAGGAGAGACCACCACACGGGAAAAGCAGGCAGGCAGGCAGGCCCAAAACCCACAGGTATAAGGTGCCTGGGTCAGAGCCTCTCCTTTCGCGTGACAAACCCCGGACGAGATTCGGACCACACCGACACTCTGCAGACCCTGGAGGCCTGCCCCGGGGTCCCACGGTGACTGCCCGCCCCCCCTCTCCCCCCCCCCGGGCTGTACATCCTTAACGGAGCCCAGCCCAGGGCCCGACCATGCGCCGGTGGAGGAGTAGTCGCTTCAACACTGCCCCCGTGCGTCGGTCCCATTCCGTGACACAGCCTGTGTGTCCCTCCTTCCTCCACCCCCCCACTCCCAACCGCTGTCTCTCTGGCTTCTGTCACCGCCAGGGAAGTGGCAGAGGACCCGTGGAGCCACGGGTGGCGCGAAGGGGCCTCACTGCGGGCAAAGAGTAACCCGCTGCCCACGCCCGCGGCGTCCTGAGGAGGCGGGGAGCAGGCGGGAGGCGCGGCGCTGCTGCAGCCGGCAGGCGGGGAGAGGCTCGCCGCCGGCGCGGCCCAACAACCTGGGGGGCGCTCACTAGGAAGGCCAAACAGCTGCTCTTGGGGCACCGAGAGCCCGGTCCCAGCGTCTACAGCCATACCACCCTGCACGCGCCCGATCTCCTCTGATCTGGGAAGCTAAGCAGGGTCCGGCCTGGTTAGTACTTGGATGGGACACCACCTGGGAATAACGGGTGCTCTAGTCTTTTACCCGCCACTCCTTTTGCGGCCGCCCTGCCCCTGGACCCTCTGCAGCCGCCAACCCCGCCACAGGACCCCTGGCCAGCGGGGCTGGGCGGGGTGGGGGGGGTGGGTAGTGGGAGGGTGGGGTCCGGGCCGCCGCCGAGACTTACAGCCTCGCATACCCGGCCGCACGCCAGGCACCTGGGCCAGGCTCCCCCCACAGCACCTTCTATAGCCTCTTTTTTCCCCCGCAAGCGCATGCTGTCAACCCGCAGACCTTCCCCGCCCCCACGACCCCGCCCCCAAAGCCCAAGCCCAGGGCTGCCTGCCCGCGCAGGCCTCCAAACAGCCTCGGGCGGCTCTCTCCTGCCAAGGCAGTGCGGCTCCTTGGCACCTCGGTGTCCTTGGCAAAGGGGTGACCGTCCCACTGCCTGCACCCGGGCCCGGAGACAGAGGGACTGGTTGTCCCAGGACAGCAAGCCGAGGGGACGCCCAGCCGCCCCACCCCACCGGAGGCCTCCGTCTCCACCAACAGGCACCGCGGCTCCTCCCCCAGCGCCCTTCCTTCTCCCAGGAGAGCCGTGTGCGCTCGGTTCCCGCCGGCCGGCCGCTGCGGCCCCCGGCGCACAGCCACAAAAGAGCCCGGCCAAAGCAGCGGAGGGAGGGATTGCCACAACTGCACGCGCGCGGGCGTCTCCCTGGGCCTCCAGAAGAGACCACCACAGGGGAAAGCAGGCAGGCAGGCAGGCCCAAAACCCACAGGTATAAGGTACCTGGGTCAGAGCCTCTCCTTTCGCGTGACAAACCCCGGACGAGATTTGGACCACACCGGCACTCTGCAGAACCTGGAGGCCTGCCCCGGGGTCACACGGTGACTGCCCGCCCCCCCCCCCCGGGCTGTACATCCTTAACGGAGCCCAGCCCCGGGCCCGACCGTCCCCTGGTGGAGGAGCTGTCGCTTCAACACTGCCCCCGTGCGTCGGTCCCTTTCCGTGACACAGCCTGTGTGTCCCACCTTCCTCCGCCCCCCCACTCCCAACCGCTGTCTCTCTGGCTTCTGTCACCGCCAGGGAAGTGGCACAGGCCCCGTGGAGCCACTGGTGGCGCGAAGGGGCCTCACTGAGGGCAAAGAGTAACCCGCTGCCCACGCCTGCGGCGTCCTGAGGAGGCGGGGAGTAGGCGGGAGGCGCGGCCCTGCTGGAGCTGGCAGGCGTGGAGAGGCTCGCCGCCGGCGCGGCCCAACAACCTGGCGCGTGCTCACCACGAAGGCCGGGCAGCTGCTCTTGGGGCGCCGAGAGCCCGGTCCCAGCGTCTACGGCCATACCACCCTGCACGCGTCCAATCTCCTCTGATCTCGGAAGCTAAGCAGGGTCCGGCCTGGTTAGTACTTGGATGGGAGACCGCCTGGGAATACCGGGTGCTCTAGGCTTTTACCCGCCACTCCTTTTGCGGCCGCCCTGCCCCTGGACCCTCTGCAGCCGCCAACCCCGCCACAGGACCCCTGGCCAGCGGGGCTGCGCGGGGTGGGGGGGGAGGGTAGTGGGAGGGTGGGGTCCGGGCCAACGCCGAGACCTACAGCCTCGCAGACCCGGCCTCACGCCAGGCGCCTGGGCCAGGTCTCCCCCCACAGCCCCTTCTATAGCCTCTTTTTTCCCCCGCAAGCGCATGCTGTCAACCCGCAGACCTTCGCCGCGCCCACAACCCCGCCCCCAAAGCCCAAGCCCAGGGCTGCCTGCCCGCGCAGGCCTCCAAACGGCCTCGGGCGGCTTTCTCCTGCCAAGGCAGTGCGGCTCCTTGGCACCTCGGTGTCCTTGGCAAAGGGGTGACCGTCCCACTGCCTGCACCGGGCCCGGAGACAGAGGGACTGGTTGTCCCAGGACAGCAAGCCGAGGGGACGCCCAGCCGCCCCACCCCACCGGAGGACTCCGTCTCCGCGGGCAGGCACCGCGGCCCCTCCCCCAGCGCCCTTCCTTCTCCCAGGAGAGCCGTGTGCGCTCGGTTCCCGCCGTGCGGCCGCTGCGGTCCCCGGCGCACAGCCACAAAAGAGCCCGGCCAAAGCAGCGGAGGGAGGTAGTGCCACAACTGCACGCGCGCGGGCGTCTCCCCGGGCCTCCAGGAGAGACCACCAAGGGGAAAAGCAGGCAGGCAGGCAGGCCCAAAACCCACAGGTATAAGGTGCCTGGGTCAGAGCCTCTCCCTTCGCGTGACAAACCCCGGACGAGATTCGGACCACACCGGTACTCCGCAGACCCTGGAGGCCTGCCCCGGGGTCCCACGGTGAGTGCCCGACCCCCCCCCCTGGGCTGTACATCCTTAACGGAAACCAGCCCCGGGCCGACCGTATGCAGGTGGAGGAGCTGTCGCTTCAACACTGCCCCCGTGCGTCGGTCCCATTCCGTGACACAGCCTGTGTGTCACTCCTTCCTCCACCCCCCCACTCCCAACCGCTGTCTCTCTGGCTTCTGTCTCCGCCAGGGAAGTGGCAGAAGCCCCATGGAGCCACGGGTGGCGCGAAGGGGCCTCACTGCGGGCAAAGAGTAACCCGCTGCCCACGCCCGCGGCGTCCTGAGGAGGCGGGGATCAGGCAGGAGGCGCGGCCCTGCTGGAGCCGGCAGGCGGGGAGAAGCTCGCCGCTGGCGCGGCCCAGCAACCTGGCGCGCGCTCACCAAGCAGGCCGGGCGGCTGCTGTTGCGGCGCCGGGAGCCCGGTCCCAGCGTCTACGGCCATACCTCCCTGCACGCGCCCGATCTCCTCTGATCTCGGAAGCTAAGCAGGGTCCGGCCTGGTTAGTACTTGGATGGGAGACCGCCTGTGAATACCGGGTGCACTAGGCTTTTGCCCGCCACTCCTTTTGCGGCCGCCCTGCCCCTGGACCCTCTGCAGCCGCCAACCCCGCCACAGGACCCCTGGTCAGCGGGGCTGGGCGGGGTGGGGGTGGTGGGTAGTGGGAGGGTGGGGTCCGGGCCGCCACCGAGACCTACAGCCTCGCAGACCCGGCCTCACGCCAGGCGCCTGGGGCAGGTCTCCCCCCACAGCCCCTTCTATAGCCTCTTTTTTCCCCCGCAAGCGCATGCTGTCAACCCGCAGACCTTCGCCGCGCCCACTACCCCGCCCCCAAAGCCCAAGCCCAGGGCTGCCTGCCCGCGCAGGCCTCCAAACGGCCTCGGGCGGCTCTCTCCTGCCAAGGCAGTGCGGCTCCTTGGCACCCCGGTGTCCTTGGCAAAGGGGTGACCGTCCCACTGCCTGCACCCGGGCCCGGAGACAGAGGGACTGGTTGTCCCAGGACAGCAAGCCGAGGGGACGCCCAGCCGCCCCACCCCACCGGAGGCCTCCGTCTCCACCGAGAGGCACCGCGGCCCCTCCCCCAGCGCCCTTCCTTCTCCCAGGAGAGCCGTGTGCGCTTGGTTCCCGCCGGCCGGCCTCTGCGGCCCCCGGCGCACAGCCACAAAAGAGCCCGGCCAAAGCAGCGGAGGAAGGGAGTGCCACAACTGCACGCGCGCGGGCGTCTCCCCGGGCCTCCAGGAGAGACCACCAAGGGGAAAAGCAGGCAGGCAGGCAGGCCCAAAACCCACAGGTATAAGGTGCCTGGGTCAGAGCCTCTCCTTTCGCGTGACATACCCCGGACGAGATTCTGACCACACCGGCACTCCGCAGACCCTGGAGGCCTGCCCCGGGGTCCCACGGTGACTGCCCGACCCCCCTCCACCCCCGGGCTGTACATCCTTAACGGAGCCCAGCCCAGGGCCCGACCATGCGCCGGTGGAGGAGTAGTCACTTCAACACTACCCCCGTGCGTCGGTCCCATTACGTGACACAGCCTGTGTGTCCCTCCTTGCTCCCCCCCCCACTCTCAACCGCTGTCTCTCTGGCTTCTGTAACCGCCAGGGAAGTGGCAGAGGCCCCGTGGAGCCACGGGTGGCCCGAAGGGGTCTCACTGCAGGAAAAGAGTAACCCGCTGCCCACGCCCGCGGCGTCCTGAGGAGGCGGGGAGCAGGCGGGAGGCGCGGCCCTGCTGGAGCCGGCAGGCTGGGAGAGGCTCGCCGCCGGCGCGGCCCAACAACCTGGCGCGCGCTCACCACGAAGGCCGGGCAGCTGCTCTTGGGGCGCCGAGAGCCCGGTCCCAGCGTCTACGGCCATACCACCCTGCACGCGTCCAATCTCCTCTGATCTCGGAAGCTAAGCAGGGTCTCGCCTGGTTAGTACTTGGATGGGAGACCGCCTGGGAATACCGGGTGCTCTAGGCTTTTACCCGCCACTCCTTTTGCGGCCGCCCTGCCACTGGACCCTCTGCAGCCGCCAACCCCGCCACAGGACCCCTGGCCAGCGGGGCTGGGCGGGGTGGGGGGGGTGGGTAGTGGGGGGTGGGGTCCGGGCCGCCGCCGAGACCTACAGCCTCGCATACCCGGCCGCACGCCAGGCACCTGGGCCAGGTCTCCCCCCACAGCACCTTCTATAGCCTCTTTTTTCCCCCGCATCGCATGCTGTCAACCCTCAGACCTTCGCCGCCCCCACGACCACGCCCCCAAAGCCCAAGCCCAGGGCTGCCTGCCCGCGCAGGCCTCCAAACGGCCTCGGGCGGCTCTCTCCTGCCAAGGCAGTGCGGCTCCTTGGCACCTCGGTGATCTTGGCAAAGGGGTGACCGTCCCACTGCCTGCACCCGGGCCCGGAGACAGAGGGACTGGTTGTACCAGGACAGCAAGCCGAGGGGACGCCCAGCCGCCCCACCCCATCGGAGGCCTCCATCTCCACCAGCAGGCACCGCGGCCCCTCCCCCAGCGCCCTTCCTTCTCCCAGGAGAGCCCTGTGCGCTCGGTTCCCGCCGTCCGGCCGCTGCGGCCCCCGGCGCACAGCCTCAAAAGAGCCCGGCCAAAGCAGCGGAGGGAGGGAGTGCCACGACCGCACGCGCGCGGGCGTCTCCCCGGGCCTCCAGGAGAGACCACCACAGGGGAAAAGCAGGCAGGCAGGCAGGCACACAACTCACAGGGATAAGGTGCCTGGGTCAGAGCCTCTCCTTTCGCGTGACAAACCCCGGACGAGATTCGGACCACACCGGCACTCCACAGACCCTGGAGGTCTGCCCCGGGGTCCCACGGTGACTGCCCGCCCCCCCCACTCCCCCCCCCCGGGCTGTACATCCTTAAGGGAGCCCAGCCCTGGGCCGACCGTACGCCGGTGGAGGAGCTGTCGCTTCAACACTGCCCCCGTGCGTCGGTCCCATTCCGTGACACAGCCTGTGTGTCCCTCCTTCCTCCACCCCCCCACTCCCAACCGCTGTCTCTCTGGCTTCTGTCACCGCCAGGGAAGTGGCAGAGGCCCCGTGGAGCCACGGGTGGCGCGAAGGGGCCTCACTGCGGGCAAAGAGTAACCCGCTGCCCACGCCCGCGGCGTCCTGAGGAGGCGGGGAGCAGGCGGGAGGCGCGGCGCTGCTACAGCCGGCAGGCGGGGAGAGGCTCGCCGCCGGCGCGGCCCAACAACCTGGCGCGCGCTCACCACGAAGGCCGAACAGCTGCTCTTGGGGCGCCGACAGCCCGGTCCCACCGTCTACGGCCATACCACCCTGCACGCGCCCGATCTCGTCTGATCTTGGAAGCTAAGCAAGGTCCGGCCTGGTTAGTACTTGGATGGGAGACCGCCTGGGAATACCGGGTGCTCTAGGCTTTTACCCGCCACTCCTTTTGCGGCCGCCCTGCCCCTGGACCCTCTGCAGCCGCCAACCCCGCCACAGGACCCCTGGTCAGCGGGGCTGGGCGGGGTGGGGGGGGTGGGTAGTGAAAGGGTGGGGTCCGGGCCGCCGCCGAGACCTACAGCCTCGCAGACCCGGCCTCACGCCAGGCGCCTGGGCCAGGTCTCCCCCCACAGCCCCTTCTATAGCCTCTTTTTTCCCCCGCAAGCGCAAGCTGTCAACCCGCAGACCTTCGCCGCGCCCACGACCACGCCCCCAAAGCACAAGCCCAGGGCTGCCTTCCGGCGCCTGCCTCCAAAGGGCCTCGGGCGGCTTTCTCCTGCCAAGGCAGTGCAGCTCCTTGGCACCTCGGTGTCCTTGGCACAGGGGTGCCCGTCCCACTGCCTGCACCCGGGCCCGGCGACAGAGGGACTGGTTGTCCCAGGACAGCAAGCCGAGGGGACGCCCTGCCGCCCCACCCCACCGGAGGACTCCGTCTCCGCGGGCAGGCACCGCGGCCCCTCCCCCAGCGCCCTTCCTTCTCCCAGGAGAGCCGTGTGCGCTCGGTTCCCGCCGTGCGGCCGTTGCGGCCCCCGGCGCACAGCCACAAAAGAGCCCGGCCAAAGCAGCGGAGGGAGGTAGTGCCACAACTGCACGCGCACGTCCGTCTCCCCGCGCCTCCAGGAGAGACCACCACAGGGGAAAAGCAGGCAGGCAGGCAGGCCCAAAACCCACAGGTATAAGGTGCCTGGGTCAGAGCATCTCCTTTCACGTGACAAACCCCGGACGAGATTCGGACCACACCCGCACTCTGCAGACCCTGGAGGCCTGCCCCGGGGTCCCACGGTGACTGCCCGCCCCCCCCCCGGGCTGTACATACTTAAGGGAGCCCAGCCCCGGGCGCGACCGTCCCCCGGTGGAGGAGCTGTCGCTTCAACACTGCCCCCGTGCTTCGGTCCCTTTCCGTGACACAGCCTGTGTGTCCCACCTTCCTCCCCCCCCCACTCCCAACCGCTGTCTCTCTGGCTTCTGTCACCGCCAGGGAAGTAGCACAGGCCCCGTGGAGCCACTGGTGGCGCGAAGGGGCCTCACTGCGGGCAAAGAGTAACCCGCTGCCCACGCCCGCGGCGTCCTGAGGAGGCGGGGAGCAGGCGGGAGGCGCGGCGCTGCTGGAGCCGGCAGGCGGGGAGAGGCTCGCGCCGGCGCGGCCCAACAACCTGGCGCGCGCTCACCAAGAAGGCCGGGCGGCTGCTCTTGGGGCGCCGGGAGCCCGGTCCCATCGTCTACGGCCATACCACCCTGAACGCGCCCGATCTCGGCTGATCTCGGAAGCTAAGCAGGGTCGGGCCTGGTTAGTACTTGGATGGGAGACTGCCTGGGAATACCGGGTGCACTAGGCTTTTACCCGCCACTTTTTTCGCGGCTGCCATGTCCCTGGACCCTCTGCAGCCGCCAACCCCGCCACAGGACCACTGGCCAGCGGGGCTGGGCGGGGTGGGGGGTGGGTAGTGGGAGGGTGGGGTCCCGGACGCCGCCGAGACCTACAGCCTCGCATACCCGGCCGCACGCCAGGCACCTGGGCCAGGTCTCCCCCCACAGCCCCTTCTATAGCTTCTTTTTTCCCCCGCAAGCGCATGCTGTCAACCCGCAGACCTTCGCCGCGCCCACGACCCCGCCCCCAAAGCCCAAGCCCAGGGCTGCCTGCCCGGGCAGGCCTCCAAACGGCCTCGGGCGGCTTTTTCCTGCCAAGGCAGTGCAGCTCCTTGGCACCTCGGTGTCCTTGGCACAGGGGTGCCCGTCCCACTGCCTGCACCCGGGCACGGAGACAGAGGGACTGGTTGTTTCAGGACAGCAAGCCGAGGGGACGCCCAGCCGCCCAACCCCACCGGAGGACTCCGTCTCCGCGGGCAGGCACCGCGGCCCCTCCCCCAGCGCCCTTCCTTCTCCCAGGAGAGCCGTGTGCGCTCGGTTCCCGCCGTGCGGCCGCTGCGGCCCCCGGCGCACAGCCACAAAAGAGCCCGGCCAAAGCAGCGGAGGGAGGTAGTGCTACAAATGCACGCGCGCGGGCGTCTCCCCGGGCCTCCAGGAGAGACCACCACAGGGGAAAAGCAGGCAGGCAGGCAGGCACACAACCCACAGGAGTAGGGTGCCTGGGCCAGAGCCTCTCCTTTCGCGTGCCAAACCCCGGGCGAGACTCGAACCCCACCGGCACTCCGCAGACCCTGGAGGCCTGCCCCGGGGTCCCACGGTGAATGCCTGTCCCTCCCACCCCCCGGGCTCTACATCCTTAACGGAGCCAAGCCCCGGGCCCGACCGTCCACCGGTGGAGGAGCTGTCGCTTCAACACTTCCCCCGTGCGTCGGTCCCATTCCATGACACAGCCTGTGTGTCCCTCCTTCCTCCACCCCCCCACTCCCAACCGCTGTCTCTCTGGCTTCTGTCACCGCCAGGGAAGTGGCAGAGGCCCCGTGGAGCCACGGGTGGCGCGAAGGGGCCTCACTGCGGGCAAAGAGTAACCCGCTGCCCATGCCCGCGGCGTCCTGAGTAGGCGGGGAGCAGGCGGGAGGCGCGGCGCTGCTACAGCCGGCAGGCGGGGAGAGGCTCGCCGCCGGCGCGGCCCAACAACCTGGCGCGCGCTCACCACGAAGGCCGAACAGCTGCTCTTGGGGCGCCGAGAGCCCGGTCCCAGCGTCTACGGCCATACCACCCTGCACGCGCCCGATCTCCTCTGATCTTGGAAGCTAAGCAGGGTCCGGCCTGGTTAGTACTTGGATGGGAGACCGCCTGGGAATACCGGATGCACAAGGCTTTTGCCCGCCACTGCTTTTGCGGCCGCCATGCCCCTGGACCCTCTGCAGCCGCCAACCCCGCCACAGGACCCCTGGCCAGCGGGGCTGGGCGGGGTGGGGGGGGTGGGTAGTGAAAGGGTGGGTTCCGGGCCGCCGCCGAGACCTACAGCCTCGCAGACCCGGCCTCACGCCAGGCGCCTTTGCCAGGTCTCCCCCCACAGCCCCTTCTATAGCCTCTTTTTTCCCCCGCAAGCCCAAGCTGTCAACCCGCAGACCTTCGCCGCGCCCACGACCACGCCCCCAAAGCACAAGCCCAGGGCTGCCTGCCGGCGCCTGCCTCCAAACGGCCTCGGGCGGCTTTCTCCTGCCAAGGCAGTGCAGCTCCTTGGCACCTCGGTGTCCTTGGCACAGGGGTGCCCGTCCCACTGCCTGCACCCGGGCCCGGAGACAGAGGGACTGGTTGTCCCAGGACAGCAAGCCGAGGGGACGCCCAGCCGCCCCACCCCATCGGAGGCCTCCATCTCCACCGGCAGGCACCGCGGCCCCACCCCCAGCACCCTTCCTTCTCCCAGGAGAGCCGTGTGCGCTCGGTTTTCGCCGGCCGGCCGCTGCGGCCCCCGGCGCACAGCCTCAAAAGAGCCCGGCCAAAGCAGCGGAGGGAGGGAGTGCCACAACTGCACGCGCGCGGGCGTCTCCCCGGGCCTCCAGGAGAGACCACCACAGGGGAAAAGCAGGCAGGCAGGCAGGCACACAACTCACAGGTATAAGGTGCCTGGGTCAGAGCCTCTCCTTTCGCGTGACAAACCCCGGACGAGATTCGGACCCCACCGGCACTCCGCAGACCCTGGAGGCCTGCCCCGGGGTCCCACGGTGACTGCCCGACCCCTTCCCCCGGGCTGTACATCCTTAACGGAGCCCAGCCCCGGGCGCGACCGTCCGCCGGTGGAGGAGCTGTCGCTTCAACACTGCCCCCGTGCGTCGGTCCCATTCCGTGACACAGCCTGTGCGTCCCTCCTTCCTCCACCCCCCCACTCCCAACCGCTGTCTCTCTGGCTTCTGTCACCGCCAGGGAAGTGGCAGAGGCCCCTTGGAGCCACGGGTGGACCGAAGGGGCCTCACTGCGGGCAAAGAGTAATCCGCTGCCCACGACTGCGGCGTCCTGAGGAGGCGGGGAGCAGGCGGGAGGCGCGGCGCTGCTGCAGCCGGCAGACGGGGAGAGGCTCGCCGCCGGCGCGGCCCAACAACCTGGCGCGCGCTCACCAGGAAGGCCGGGCAGCTGCTCTTGGGGCGCCAAGAGCCCGCTCCCAGCGTCTACGGCCATACCTCCCTGCACGCGCCCGATCTCCTCTGATCTCGGAAGCTAAGCAGGGTCGGGCCTGGTTAGTACTTGGATGGGAGACCGCCTGGCAATACCTGGTGCGCTAGGCTTTTATTCACCACTTTTTTTGCGGCCGCCATGCCCCTGGACCCTCTGGAGCGGCCAACCCCGCCACAGGACCCCTGGCCAGCGGGGCTGGGCGGGGTGGGGGGGGTGGGTAGTGGGAGGGTGGGGTCCGGGCAGCCGCCGAGACATACAGCCTTGCATACCCGGCCGAACGCCAGGCACCTGGGCCAGGTGTCCCCCCACAGCCCCTTCTGTAGCCTCTTTTTTCCCCCGCAAGCGCATGCTGTCAACCCGCAGACCTTCGCCGCGCCCACGACCCCGCCCCCAAAGCCCAAGCCCAGGGCTGCCTGCCCGCGCAGGCCTCCAAACGGCTTCGGGCGGCTTTCTCCTGCCAAGGCAGTGCGGCTCCTTGGCACCTCGGTGTCCTTTGCAAAGGGGTGACCGTCCCACTGCCTGCACCCGGGCCCAGAGACAGAGGGACTGGTTGTCCCAAAACAGCAAGCCGAGGAAACGCCCAGCCGCCCCACCCCACCGGAGGCCTCCGTCTCCGCTGGCAGGCACATCGGCCCCTCCCCCAGCGCCCTTCCTTTTCCCAGGAGAGCCGTGTGCGCTCGGTTCCCGCCGGCCGGCCGCTGCGGCCCCCGGCGCACAGCCTCAAAAGAGCCCGGCCAAAGCAGCGGAGGGAGGGAGTGCCACAACTGCACGCGCGCGGGCGTCTCCCCGGGCCTCCAGGAGAGACCACCACAGGGGAAAAGCAGGCAGGCAGGCAGGCACACAACTCACAGGTATAAGGTGCCTGGGTCAGAGCCTCTCCTTTCGCGTGACAAACCCTGGCGAGATTCGGACCACACCAGCTCTCCGCAGACCCTGGAGGCCTGCCCCAGGGTCCCACGGTGACTTCCCCCCCCCAACCCCCCCCCGGGCTGTACATCCTTAAGGGAGCCCAGCCCCGGGCCGGACCGTCCACCGGTGGAGGAGCTGTCGCTTCAACACTGCCCCCGTGCGTCGGTCCCATTCCGTGACACAGCCTGTGTGTCCCTCCTTCCTCCACCCCCCCACTCCCAACCGCTGTCTCTCTGGCTTCTGTCACCGCCAGGGAAGTGGCAGAGGCCCCGTGGAGCCACGGGTGGCGCGAAGGGGCCTCACTGCGGGCAAAGAGTAACCCGCTGCCCACGCCCGCGGCGTCCTGAGGAGGCGGGGAGCAGGCGGGAGGCGCGGCGCTGCTACAGCCGGCAGGCAGGGAGGGGCTCGCCGCCGGCGCGGCCCAACAACCTGGCGCGCGCTCACCACGAAGGCCGAACAGCTGCTCTTGGGGCGCCGAGAGCCCGGTCCCAGCGTCTACGGCCATACCACCCTGCATGCGCCCGATCTCCTCTGATCTTGGAAGCTATGCAGGGTCCGGCCTGGTTAGTACTTGGATGGGAGATCGCCTGGGAATACCGGGTGCACTAGGCTTTTGCCCGCCACTGCTTTTGCGGCCGCCATGCCCCTGGACCCTCTGCAGCCACCAACCCCGCCACAGGACCCCTGGCCAGCGGGGCTGGGCGGGGTGGGGGGGGTGGGTAGTGAAAGGGTGGGGTCCGGGCCGCCGCCGAGACCTACAGCCTCGCAGACCCGGCCTCACGCCAGGCGCCTGGGCCAGGTCTCCCCCCACAGCCCCTTCTATAGCCTCTTTTTTCCCCCGCAAGCGCAAGCTGTCAACCCGCAGACCGTCGCCGCGCCCACGACCACGCCCCCAAAGCACAAGCCCAGGGCTGCCTGTCTGCGCCTGCCTCCAAACGGCCTCGGGCGGCTTTCTCCTGCCAAGGCAGTGCAGCTCCTTGGCACCTCGGTGTCCTTGGCACAGGGGTGCCCGTCCCACTGCCTGCACCCGGGCCCGGAGACAGAGGGACTGGTTGTCCCAGGACAGCAAGCCGAGGGGACGCCCAGCCGCCCCACCCCACCGGAGGACTCCGTCTCCGCGGGCAGGCACCGCGGCCCCTCCCCCAGCGCCCTTCCTTCTCCCAGGAGAGCCGTGTGCGCTCGATTCCCGCCGTGCGGCCGCTGCGGCCCCCGGCGCACAGCCAAAAAAGAGCCCGGCCAAAGCAGCGGAGGGAGGTAGTGCCACAACTGCACGCGCACGGCCGTCTACCCGGGCCTCCAGGAGAGACCACCACAGGGGAAAAGCAGGCAGGCAGGCAGGCCCAAAACCCACAGGTATAAGGTGCCTGGGTCAGAGCCTCTCCTTTCGCGTGACAAACCCCGGACGAGATTCGGATCACACCCGCACTCTGCAGACCCTGGAGGCCTGCCCCGGGGTCCCACGGTGACTGCCCGCCCCCCCCCCCGGGCTGTACATCCTTAAGGGAGCCCAGCCCCGGGCGCGACCGTCCCCCGGTGGAGGAGCTGTCGCTTCAACACTGCCCCCGTGCGTCGGTCCCTTTCCGTGACACAGCCTGTGTGTCCCACCTTCCTCCCCCCCCCACTCCCAACTGCTGTCTCTCTGGCTTTGTCACCGCCAGGGAAGTGGCAGAGGCCCCGTGGAGCCACGGGTGGCGCGAAGGGGCCTCACTGCGGGCAAAGAGTAACCCGCTGCTTAAGCCCGCGGCGTCCTGAGTAGGCGGGGAGCAGGCGGGAGGCGCAGCGCTGCTACAGCCGGCAGGCGGGGAGAGGCTTGCCGCCGGCGCGGCCCAACAACCTGGCGCGCGCTCACCACGAAGGCCGAACAGCTGCTTTTGGGGCGCCGAGAGCCCGGTCCCAGCGTCTACGGCCATACCACCCTGCACGCGACCGATCTCCTCTGATCTTGGAAGCTAAGCAGGGTCCGGCCTGGTTAGTACTTGGATGGGAGACCTCCTGTGAATACCGGGTGCTCTAGGCTTTTACCCGCCACTCCTTTTGCGGCCGCCCTGCCCCTGGACCCTCTGCAGCCGCCAACCCCGCCACAGGACCCCTGGCCAGCGGGGCTGGGCGGGGTGGGGGCGGTGGGTAGTGGGAGGGTGGGGTCCGGGCAGCCGCCTAGACCTACAGCCTTGCATACCCGGCCGCACGCAAGGCACCTGGGCCAGGTGTCCCCCCACAGCCCCTTCTGTAGCCTCTTTTTTCCCCCGCAAGCGCATGCTGTCAACCCGCAGACCTTCGCCGCGCCCACGACCCCGCCCCCAAAGACCAAGCCCAGGGCTGCCTGCCCGCGCAGGCCTGCAAACGGCCTCGGGCGGCTTTCTCCTGCCAAGGCAGTGCGGCTCCTTGGCACCTCGGTGTCCTTGGCAGAGGGGTGACCGTCCCACTGCCTGCACCCGGGCCCGGAGACAGAGGGACTGGTTGTCCCAGGACAGCAAGCCGAGGGGACGCCCAGCCGCCCCACCCCACCGGAGGCCTCCATCTCCACCGGCAGGCACCGCGGCCCCTCCCCCAGCGCCCTTCCTTCTCCCAGGAGAGCCCTGTGCGCTCGGTTCCCGCCGGCCGGCCGCTGCGGCCCCCGGCGCACAGCCTCAAAAGAGCCCGGCCAAAGCAGCGGAGGGAGGGAGTGCCACAACTGCACGCGCGCCGGCGTCTCCCCGGGCCTCCAGGAGAGACCACCACAGGGGAAAAGCAGGCAGGCAGGCAGGCACACAACTCACAGGTATAAGGTGCCTTGGTCAGAGCCTCTCCTTTCGCGTGACAAACCCCGGACGAGATTCGGACCACACCGGCACTCCGCAGACCCTGGAGGGCTGCCCCGGGGTCCCACGGTGACTGCCTGCCCCCCCACCCCCTCCCCCCGGGCTGTACATCCTTAAGGGAGCCCAGCCCTGGGCCGACCGTACGCCGGTGGAGGAGCTGTCGCTTCAACACTGCCCCCGTGCGTCGGTCCCATTCCGTGACACAGCCTGTGTGTCCCTCCTTCCTCCACCCCCCCACTCCCAACCGCTGTCTCTCTGGCTTCTGTCACCGCCAGGGAAGTGGCAGAAGCCCCGTGGAGCCACGGGTGGCGCGAAGGGGCCTCACTGCGGGCAAAGAGTAACCCGCTGCCCACGCCCGCGGCGTCCTGAGGAGGCGGGGAGCAGGCGGGAGGCGCGGCGCTGCAGGAGCCGGCAGGCGGGGAGAGGCTCTCGCCTGCGCGGCCCAACAACCTGGCGCGCGCTCACCAAGAAGGCCGGGCGGCTGCTCTTGGGGCGCCGGGAGCCCGGTCCCATCGTCTACGGCCATACCACCCTGAACGCACCCGATCTCGGCTGATCTCGGAAGCTAAGCAGGGTCGGGCCTGGTTAGTACTTGGATGAGAGACCGCCTGGGAATACCGGGTGCACTAGGCTTTTACCCGCCACTTTTTTCGCGGCCGCCATGCCCCTGCACCCTCTGCAGCCGCCAACCCCGCCACAGGACCCCTGGCCAGCGGGGCTGGGCGGGGTAGGGGTTTGGGTAGTGGGAGGGTGGGGTCCGGGACGCCGCCGAGACCTACAGCCTCGCATACCCGGCCGCAAGCCAGGCACCTGGGCCAAGTCTCCCCCCACAGCCCCTTCTATAGCTTCTTTTTTCCCCCGCAAGCGCATGCTGTCAACCCGCAGACCTTCGCCGCGCCCACGACCCCGCCCCCAAAGCCCACGCCCAGGGCTGCCTGCCCGGGCAGGCCTCCAAACGGCCTCGGGCGGCTTTCTCTTGCCAAGGCAGTGCGGCTCCTTGGCACCTCGGTGTCCTTGGCAAAGTGGTGACCGTCCCACTGCCTGCACCCGGGCCCGGAGACAGAGGGACTGGTTGTCCCAGGACAGCAAGCCGAGGGGACGCCCAGGCGCCCCACCCCACCGGAGGACGCCATCTCCGCGGGCAGGCACCGCGGCCCCTACCCCAGCGCCCTTCCTTCTCCCAGGAGAGCCGTGTGCGCTCGGTTCCCTCCGGCCGGCCGCTGCGGTTTCCGGCGCACAGCCACAATAGAGCCCGGCCAAAGCAGCGGAGGGAGGTAGTGCCACAACTGCACGCGCGCGGGCGTCTCCCCGGGCCTCCAGGAGAGACCACCACAGGGGAAAAGCAGGCAGGCAGGCAGGCACACAACCCACAGGAGTAGGGTGCCTGGGCCAGGGCCTCTCCTTTCGCGTGCCAAACGCCGGGCGAGACTCGAACCCCACCGGCACTCCGCAGACCCTGGAGGCCTGCCCCGGGGTCCCACGGTGACTGCCCGTCCCTCCCACCCCCCGGGCTCTACATCCTTAACGGAGCCCAGCCCCGGGCCCGACCGTCCACCGGTGGAGGAGCTGTCGCTTCAACACTGCCCCCGTGCGTCGGTCCTATTCCGTGACACAGCCTGTGTGTCCCTCCTTCCTCCACCCCCCCACTCCCAACCGCTGTCTCTCTGGCTTCTGTCACCGCCAGGGAAGTGCAGAGGCCCCGTGGAGCCACGGGTGGCCCGTCGGGGCCTCACTGCGGGCAAAGAGTAACCCGCTGCCCACGCCCGCGGCGTCCTGAGTAGGCGGGGAGCAGGCGGGAGGCGCGGCGCTGCTACAGCCGGCAGGAGGGGAGAGGCTCGCCGCCGGCGCGGCCCAACAACCTGGCGCGCGCTCACCACGAAGGCCGAACAGCTGCTCTTGGGGCGCCGAGAGCCCGGTCCCAGCATCTACGGCCATACCACCCTGCACGCGCCAGATCTCCTCTGATCTTGGAAGCTAAGCAGGGTCCGGCCTGGTTAGTACTTGGATGGGAGACCGCCTGGGAATACCGGGTGCACTAGGCTTTTGCCCGCCACTTTTTTTGCGGCCGACATGCCCCTGGACCCTCTGCAGCCGCCAACCCCGCCACAGGACCCCTGGCCAGCGGCGTTGGGCGGGGTGGGGGGGGTGGGTAGTGAAAGGGTGGGGTCCGGGCCGCCGCCGAGACCTACAGCCTCGCAGACCCGGCCTCACGCCAGGCGCCTGGGCCAGGTCTCCCCCCACAGCCCCTTTTATAGCCTCTTTTTTCCCCCGCAAGCGCAAGCTGTCAACCCGCAGACCTTCGCTGCGCCCACGACCACGCCCCCAAAGCACAAGCCCAGGGCTGCCTGCCCGCGCAGGCCTCCAAACGTCCTCGGGCGGCTTTCTCCTGCCAAGGCAGTGCGGCTCCTTGGCACCTCGGTGTCCTTGGCAAAGTGGTGACCGTCCCACTGCCTGCACCCGGGCACGGAGACAGAGGGACTGGTTGTCCCAGGACAGCAAGCTGAGGGGACGCCCAGGCGCCCCAACCCACCGGAGGTCTCCGTCTCCGCGGGCATCACCGCGGCCCCTCCCCCAGCGCCCTTCCTTCTCCCAGGAGAGCCGTGTGCGCTCGGTTCCCGCCGTGCGACCGCTGCGGTCCCCGGCACACAGCCACAAAAGAGCCCGCCCAAAGCAGCGGAGGGAGGTAGTGCCACAACTGCACGCGCGCGGGCGTCTCCCCGGGCCTACAGGAGAGACCATAAAGGGGAAAAGCAGGCAGGCAGGCAGGCCCAAAACCCACAGGTATAAGGTGCCTGGGTCAGAGCCTCTCCCTTCGCGTGACAAACCCCGGACGAGATTCGGACCACACCGGTACTCCGCAGACCCTGGAGGCCTGCCCCGGGGTCCCACAGTGACTGCCCAACCCCCTTCCCCTGGGCTGTACATCCTTAACGGAAACCAGCCCCGGGCCGACTGTAGGCCGGTGGAGGAGCTGTCGCTTCAACACTGCCCCCGTGCGTCGGTCCCATTCCGTGACACAGCCTGTGTGTCCCTCCTTCCTCCACCCCCCCACTCCCAACCGCTGTCTCTCTGGCTTCTGTCTCCGCCAGGGAAGTGGCAGAAGCCCCATGGAGCCACGGGTGGCGCGAAGGGGCCTCACTGCGGGCAAAGAGTAACCCGCTGCCCACGCCCGCGGCGTCCTGAGGAGGTGGGGATCAGGCAGGAGGCGCGGCCCTGCTGGAGCCGGCAGGCGGGGAGAGGCTCGCCGCCGGCGCGGCCCAGCAACCTGGCGCGCGCTCACCAAGCAGGCCAGGCGGCTGCTGTTGCGGCGCCGGGAGCCCGGTCCCAGCGTCTACGGCCATACCTCCCTGCACGCACCCGATCTCCTCTGATCTCGGAAGCTAAGCAGGGTCCGGCCTGGTTAGTACTTGGATGGGAGACCGCCTGTGAATACCGGTTGCACTAGGCTTTTGCCCGCCACTCCTTTTGCGGCCGCCCTGCCCCTGGACCCTCTGCAGCCGCCAACCCCGCCACAGGACCCCTGGCCAGCGGGGCTGGGCGGGGTGGGGGTGGTGGGTAGTGGGAGGGTGGGGTCCGGGCTGCCGCCGAGACCTACAGCCTCGCAGACCCGCCCTCACACCAGGCGCCTGGGCCAGGTCTCCCCCCACAGCCCCTTCTATAGCCTCTTTTTTCCCCCACAAGCGCAAGCTGTCAACCCGCAGACCTTCGCCGCGCCCACGACCACGCCCCCAAAGCACAAGCCCAGGGCTGCCTGCCGGCGCCTGCCTCCAAACGGCCTCGGGCGGCTTTCTCCTGCCAAGGCAGTGCAGCTCCTTGGCACCTCGGTGTCCTTGGCACAGGGGTGCCCGTCCCACTGCCTGCACCCGGGCCGGAGACAGAGGGACTGGTTGTCCCAGGACAGCAAGACGAGGGGACGCCCTGCCGCCCCACCCCACCGGAGGACTCCTTCTCCGCGGGCAGGCACCGCGGCCCCTCCCCCAGCGCCCTTCCTTCTCCCAGGAGAGCCGTGTACGCTCGGTTCCCGCTGGCCGGCCGCTGCGGCCCCCGGCGCACAGCCACAAAAGAGCCCTGCCAAAGCAACGGAGGGAGGGAGCGCCACACCTGCACGCGCGCGGCCCTCTCCCCGGGCCTCCAGGAGAGACCACCACAGGGGAAAAGCAGGCAGGCAGGCAGGCACACAACCCACAGGAGTAGAGTGCCTGGGCCTGAGCCACTCCTCCCACGTGCTAAATCCCGGGCGAGACTCGGACCCCACCGGCACTCCGCAGACACTGTAGGCCTGCCCCGGGGTCCCACGGTGACTGCCCACCCCCCCGGGCTCTATATCCTTAACGAAGCCCAGCCCCGGGAGTGACCTTCCGCAGGTGGAGGAGCTGTCGCTTCAACACTGCCCCCGTGCGTCGGTCCCATTCCGTGACACAGCCTGTGCGTCCCTCCTTGCTCCCCCCCCCACTCCCAACTGCTGTCTCTCTGGCTTCTGTCACCGCCAGGAAAGTGGCAGAAGCCCCGAGGAACCACGGGTGGCCCGAAGGGGCCTCACTGCGGGCCAAGAGAAACCCGCTGCCCACGCCCGCGGCGTCCTGAGGAGGCGGGGAGCAGGCGGGAGGCGTGGTGCTGCTGGAGCCGGCCGGCGGGGAGCGGTTCGCGGCCGGCGCGGCCCAACAACCTGGCGCGCGCTCACCACGCAGGCCGGGCGGCTGCTGTTGGGGCGCCGGGAGCCCGGTCCCAGCGTCTCGGGCCATACCACCCTGCTCGCGCCCGATCTCGTCTGATCTCGGAAGCTAAGCAGGGTCGGGCCTGGTTAGTACTTGGATGGGAGACCGCCTGGCAATACCTGGTGCGCTAGGCTTTTACCCGCCACTTTTTTCGCGGCCGCCATGCCCCTGGACCCTCTGCAGCCGTCAACCCCGCCACAGGACCCCTGGCCAGCGGGGCTGGGCGGGGTGGGAAGGTGGGTAGTGGGAGGGTGGGGTCCGGGCCGCCGCCGAGACCTACAGCCTCGCAGACCCGGCCTCACGCCAGGCGCCTGGGCCAGGTCTGCCCCCCACAGCCCCTTCTATAGCCTCTATTTTCCCCGCAAGCGCAAGCGTTCAACCCGCAGACCTTCGCCGCGCCCACTACCCCACCCCCAAAGCCCAAGCCCAGGGCTGCCTGCCGGCGCAGGCCTCCAAACGGCCTCGGGCGGCTTTCTCCTGCCAAAACAGTGCGGCTCCTTGGCACCTCGGTGTCCTTGGCACAGGGGTGACCGTCCCACTGCCTGCACCCGGTTCCGGAGACAGAGGGACTGGTTGTCCCAGGACAGCAAGCCGAGGAAACGGCCAGGCGCCCCACCCGACTGGAGGCCTCCGTCTCTGCCTGCAGGCACCGCGGCCCCTACCCCAGCGCCCTTCCTTCTTCCAGGATAGCCCTGCGCGCTCGGTTCCCGCCGGCCGGCCGCGGCGGCCCCCGGCTCACAGCCACAAAAGAGGCCAACCAAAGCAGCGGAGGGAGGGAGCGCCACACTTGCACGGGCGCGGCCCTCTCCCGGGGCCTCCAGGAGAGACCACCACACAGGATAAGCAGGCAGGCAGGCAGTCTCACAACCCACAGGTGTAGGGTGCCTGGGCTTGAGCCTCTCCTCCCGCGTGCGGGAACCCGGGCGGGGCTCGGACCCCACCGGCACTCCGCAGACACTGGAGGCCTGACCCGGGGTCCCACGGTGACTGCCCACCCCCCCGGGCTCTACATCCTTAACGGAGCCCAGCCCTGGGAGCGACGGACCGCCGGTGGAGGAGCTGTCGCTTCAACACTGCCCCCGTGCGTCGGTCCCAATCCGTGACACAGCCTGTGCGTCCCTCCTTGCTCCCCCCCCCACTCCCAACCGCTGTCTCTCTGGCTTCTGTTACCGCCAGGGAAGTGGCAGAGGCCCCGTGGAGCCACGGGTGGCCCGAAGGGGCCTCACTGCGGGCAAAGAGTAACCCGCTGCCCACGCCCGCGGCGTCCTGAGGAGGCGGGGAGCAGGCGGGAGGCGCGGCGCTGCTGGAGCCGGCTGGCAGGGAGAGGCTTGCCGCCGGCGCGGCCCAACAACCTGGCGCGGCCCAACAACCTGTCGCGCGCTCACCACGAAGGCCGGGCTGCTGCTCTTGGGGCGCCGAGAGCCCGGTCCCAGCGTCTACGGCCATACCACCCTGCACGCGCCCGATCTCCTCTGATCTCGGAAGCTAAGCAGGGTCCGGCCTGGTTAGTACTTGGATGGGAGACCGCCTGTGAATACCGGGTGCTCTAGGCTTTTACCCGCCACTTCTTTTGCGGCCGCCCTGCCCCTGGACCCTCTGCAGCCGCCAACCCCGCCACAGGACCCCTGGCCAGCGGGGCTGGGCGGGGTGGGTGGGGTGGGTAGTGGGAGGGTGGGGTGTGGGCCGCCGCCGAGACCTACAGCCTCGCATACCCGGCTGCACGCCAGGCACCTGGGCCAGGTCTCCCCCCACAGCCCCTTCTATAGCCTCTTTTTTCCCCCGCAAGCGCATGCTGTCAACTTGCAGACCTTCGCCGCACCCACGACCCCGCCCCCAAAGCCCAAGCCCAGGGCTGCCTGCCCGCGCAGGCCTCTAAACGGCCTCGGGCGGCTCTCTCCTGCCAAGGAAGTGCGGCTCCTTGGCACCTCGGTGTCCTTGGCAAAGGGGTGATCGTCCCACTGCCTGCACCCGGGCCCGGAGACAGAGGGACTGGTTGTCCCAGGACAGCAAGCCGAGGGGACGCCCAGCCGCCCAACCCCACCGGAGGACTCCGTCTCCGCGGGCAGGCACCGCGGCCCCTCCCCCAGCGCCCTTCCTTCTCCCAGGAGAGCCGTGTGCGCTCGGTTCCCGCCGTGCGGCCGCTGAGGTACCCGGCGCACAGCCACAAAAGAGCCTGGCCAAAGCAGCGGAGGGAGGTAGTGCCACAACTGCACGCGCGCGGGCGTCTCCCCGGGCCTCCAGGAGAGACCAACAAGGGGAAAAGCTGGCAGGCAGGCAGGCCCAAAACCCACAGGTATAAGGTGCCTGGGTCAGAGCCTCTCCCTTCGCGTGACAAACCCCGGACGAGATTCGGACCACACCGGCACTCTGCAGACCCTGGAGGCCTGCCCCGGGGTCCCACGGTGACTGCCCGCCCCCCCCCCCCCCGGGCTGTACATCCTTAACGGAGCCCAGCCCAGGGCCCGACCATGCCCCGTGGAGGAGCTGTCGCTTCAACACTGCCCCCGTGCGTCGGTCCCATTACGTGACACAGCCTGTGTGTCCCTCCTTCCTCCACCCCCCCCACTCCCAACCGCTGTCTCTCTGGCTTCTGTCACCGCCAGGGAAGTGGCAGAGGCCCCGTGGAGCCACGGGTGGCCCGAAGGGGCCTCACTGCAGGAAAAGAGTAACCCGCTGCCCACGCCCGCGGCGTCCTGAGGAGGCGGGGAGCAGGCGGGAGGCGCGGCGCTGCTGTAGCCGGCAGGCGGGGAGAGGCTCGTCGCCAGCGCGGCCCAGCAACCTGGCGCGCGCTCACCACGAAGGCCGGGCAGCTGCTCTTTGGGCGCCGAGAGCCCGGTCCCAGCGTCTATGGCCATACCACCCTGCAGGCGCCCGATCTCCTCTGATCTCGGAAGCTAAGCAGGGTCCGGCCTGGTTAGTACTTGGATGGGAGACCGCCTGTGAATACCGGGTGCTTTAGGCTTTTACCCGCCACTCCTTTTGCGGCCGCCCTGCCCCTGGACCCTCTGCAGCCGCCAACCCCGCCACAGGACCCCTGGCCAGCGGGGCTGGGCGGGGTGGGGGGGGTGGATAGTGGGAGGGTGGGGTCCTGGCCGCCGCCGAGACCTACAGCCTCGCAGACCCGGCCTCACGCCAGGCGCCTGGGCCAGGTCTGCCCTTCTACAGCCTCTTTTTCACCGCAAGCGCAAGTGGTCAACCCGCAGACCTTCGGCGCGCCCACTACCCAGCCCCCAAAGCCCAAGCTCAGGGCTGTCTGCCGGAGCAGGCCTCCAAACTACCTCGGGCGGCTTCCTCCTGCCAAGGCAGTCCGGCTATTTGGCACCTCGGGGTCCTTGGCACAGGGGTGACCGTCCCACTGCCTGCACCCGGCCCCGGAGACAGAGGGACCGGTTGTCCCAGGACAGTAAGCCGAGGGGACGCCCAGCCGCCCCACCCCACCGGAGGCCTCCGTCTCCGCCTGCAGGCACCGTGGCCCCTCCCCCAGCGCCCTTCCTTCTCCCAGGAGAGCCCTGCGTGCTCGGTTCCCGCCAACCGGCAGCGGCGGCCCCCGGCGCACAGCCAAAAAAGAGGCCCACCAAAGCAGCGGAGGGAGGGAGCGCCACACCTGCACGCGCGCGGCCCTCTCCCGGGGCCTCCAGGAGAGACCACCACACGGGAAAAGCAGGCAGGCAGGTAGGCACACAACCCACAGGAGTAGGGTGCCTGGGCTTGAGCCTCTCCTCCCGCGTGCGGGACCCCGGGCGGGGCTCGGACCCCACCGGCACTTCGCAGACACTGGAAACCTGCCCCGGGGTCCCACGGTGACTGCCCACACCCCCCCCCCCCCCCCCGGCTCTACATCCTTAATGGAGCCCAGCCCCGGGCGCGACCGTTCGCTGGTGGAGGAGCTGTCGCTTCAACACTGCCCCCGTGCGTTGGTCCCATTCCGTGACACAGCCTGTGCGTCCCTTTTTGCTCACCCCCCCCACTCCCAACCACTGTCTCTCTGGCTTCTGTCACCGCCAGGGACGTGGCAGAGGCCCCGTGGAGCCACGGGTGGCCCGTCGGGGCCTCACTGCGGGCAAAGAGTAAGCCGCTGCCCAAGCCCGCGGCGTCCTGAGGAGGCGGGGAGCAGGCGGAAGGCGCGGCGCTGCTGGAGCCGGCTGGCAGGGAGAGGCTCGCCGCCAGCGCGGCCCAACAACCTGGCGCGCGCTCACCAGATAGGCCGGGCAGCTGCTCTTGGGGCGCCAAGAGCCCGCTCCCAGCGTCTACTGCCATACCTCCCTGCACGCGCCCGATCTCCTCTGATCTCGGAAGCTAAGCAGGGTCGGGCCTGGTTAGTACTTGGATGGGAGACCGCCTGGCAATACTTGGTGCGCTAGGCTTTTACCCGCCACTTTTTTTGCGGCCGCCATGCCCCTTGACCCTCTGCAGCCGCCAACCCCGCCACAGGACCCCTGGCGAGCGGGGCTGGGCGGGGTGGGGGCGGTGGGTAGTGGGAGGGTGGGGTCCGGGCAGCCGCCGAGACCTACAGCCTTGCATACCCGGCCGCACGCCAGGCACCTGGGCCAGGTGTCCCCCCACAGCCCCTTCTGTAGCCTCTTTTTTCCCCCGCAAGCGCATGCTGTCAACCCGCAGACCTTCGCCGCGCCCATGACCCCGCCCCCAAAGCCCAAGACCAGGGCTGCCTGCCCGCGCAGGCCTGCAAACGGCCTCGGGCGGCTTTCTCCTGCAAAGGCAGTGCGGCTCCTTGGCACCTCGGTGTCCTTGGCAAAGGGGTGACCGTCCCACTGCCTGCACTCGGGCCCGGAGACAGAGGGACTGGTTGTCCCAGGACAGCAAGCCGAGGGGACGCCCAGCCGCCCCACCCCACCGGAGGCCTCCGTCTCTGCAGGCAGTCATCGCGGCCCCTCCCCCAGCGCCCTTCTTTCTCCCAGGAGAGCCGTGTGCGATCGGTTCCCGCCGGCCGGCCGCTGCTGTCCCCGGCGCACAGCCACAAAAGAGCCCGGCCAAAGCAGCAGAGGGAGGGAGTGCCACAACTGCACGCGCGCGGGCGTCTCCCCGGGCCTCCAGAAGAGACCACCACAGGGGAAAAGGAGGCAGGCAGGCAGGTCCAAAACCCACAGGTATAAGGTGCCTGGGTCAGAGCCTCTCCTTTCGCGTGACAAACCCCGGACGAGATTCGGACCACACCGGCACACTGCAGACCCTGGAGGCCTGCCCCGGGGTCCCAGGGTGACTGCCCGACCCCCCCCCCCGGGCTGTACATCCTTAACGGAGCCCAGCCCCGGGCCCGACCATGCGCCGGTGGAGGAGCTGTCGCTTCAACACTGCCCCCGTGCATCGGTCCCATTCCGTGACACAGCCTGTGTGTCCCTCCTTCCTCCACCACCCGACTCCCAACCGCTGTCTCTCTGGCTTCTGTCACCGCCAGGGAAGTGGCAGAGGCCCCGAGGAGCCACGGGTGGCGCGAAGGGGCCTCACTGCGGGCAAAGAGTAACCCGCTGCCCACGCCCGCGGCGTCCTGAGTAGGCGGGGAGCAGGCGGGAGGCGCGGCGCTGCTACAGCCGGCAGGAGGGAGAGGCTCGCCGTCGGTGCGGCCCAACAACCTGGCGCGCGCTCACCACGAAGGCCGAACAGCTGCTCTTGGGGCGCCGAGAGCAAGGTCCCAGCGTCTACGGCCATACCACCCTGCACGCGCCCGATCTCCTCTGATCTTGGAAGCAAAGCAGGGTCCGGCCTGGTTAGTACTTGGATGGGAGACCGCCTGTGAATACCGGGTGCTCTAGGCTTTTACCCGCCACTCCTTTTGCGGCCGCCCTGCCCCTGGACCCTCTGCAGCCGCCAACCCCGCCACAGGACCCCTGGCCAGCGGGCCTGGGCAAGGTGGGGGGGGTGGGTAGTGAAAGGGTGGGGTCCGGGCCGCCGCCGAGACCTACAGCCTCGCAGACCCGGCCTCACGCCAGGCGCCTGGGCCAGGTCTCCCCCCACAGCCCCTTCTATAGCCTCTTTTTTCCCCCCGCAAGCGCAAGCTGTCAACCCGCAGACCTTCGCCGCGCCCACGACCACGCCCCCAAAGCACAAGCCAAGGGCTGCCTGCCAGCGCCTGCCTCCAAACGGCCTCGGGCGGCTTTCTCCTGCCAAGGCAGTGCAGCTCCTTGGCACCTCGGTGTCCTTGGCACAGGGGTGCCTGTCCCACTGCCTGCACCCGGGCCCGGAGACAGAGGGACTGGTTGTCCCAGGACAGCAAGCCGAGGGGACGCCCAGCCGATCCACCCAATCGGAGGCCTCCATCTACACCGGCAGGCACCGCGGCCCCTCCCCCAGCGCCCTTCCTTCTCCCAGGAGAGCCGTGTGCGCTCGGTTCTTGCCGGCCGGCCGTTGCGGCCCCCGGCGCACAGCCTCAAAAGAGCCCGGCCAAAGCAGCGGAGGGAGGGAGTGCCACAACTGCACGCACGCGGGCGTCTCCCCGGGCCTCCAGGAGAGACCACCACAGGGGAAAAGAAGGCAGGCAGGCAGGCACACAACCCACAGGAGTAGGGTGCCTGGGCCAGACCTCTCCTTTCGCGTGCCAAACCCCGGGCGAGACTCGAACCCCACCGGCACTCCGCAGACACTGGAGGCCTGACCCGGGGTCCCACGGTGACTGCCCGTCCCTCCCACCCCCAGGGCTCTACATCCTTAACGGAGCCCAGCCCCGGGCCCGACCGTCCACCGGTGGAGGAGCTGTCGCTTCAACACTGCCCCCGTGCGTCGGTCCCATTCCGTGACACAGCCTGTGTGTCCCTCCTTCCTCCACCCCCCCACTCCCAACCGCTGTCTCTCTAGCTTCTGTCACCGCCAGGGAAGTGCAGAGGCCCCGTGGAGCCACGGGTGGCCCGTCGGGGCCTCACTGCGGGCAAAGAGTAACCCGCTGCCCACGCCCGCGGCGTCCTGAGTAGGCGGGGAGCAGGCGGGAGGCGCGGCGCTGCTACAGCCGGCAGGAGGGGAGAGGCTCGCCGCCGGCGCGGCCCAACAACCTGGCGCGCGCTCACCACGAAGGCCGAACAGCTGCTCTTGGGGCGCCGAGAGCCCGGTCCCAGCATCTACGGCCATACCACCCTGCACGCGCCAGATCTCCTCTGATCTTGGAAGCTAAGCAGGGTCCGGCCTGGTTAGTACTTGGATGGGAGACCGCCTGGGAATACCGGGTGCACTAGGCTTTTGCCCGCCACTCCTTTTGCGGCCGCCATGCCCCTGGACCCTCTGCAGCCGCCAACCCCGCCACAGGACCCCTGGCCAGCGGCGTTGGGCGGGGTGGGGGGGGTGGGTAGTGAAAGGGTGGGGTCCGGGCCGCCGCCGAGACCTACAGCCTCGCAGACCCGGCCTCACGCCAGGCGCCTGGGCCAGGTCTCCCCCCACAGCCCCTTTTATAGCCTCTTTTTTCCCCCGCAAGCGCAAGCTGTCAACCCGCAGACCTTCGCTGCGCCCACGACCACGCCCCCAAAGCACAAGCCCAGGGCTGCCTGCCCGCGCAGGCCTCCAAACGTCCTCGGGCGGCTTTCTCCTGCCAAGGCAGTGCGGCTCCTTGGCACCTCGGTGTCCTTGGCAAAGTGGTGACCGTCCCACTGCCTGCACCCGGGCACGGAGACAGAGGGACTGGTTGTCCCAGGACAGCAAGCTGAGGGGACGCCCAGGCGCCCCAACCCACCGGAGGTCTCCGTCTCCGCGGGCATCACCGCGGCCCCTCCCCCAGCGCCCTTCCTTCTCCCAGGAGAGCCGTGTGCGCTCGGTTCCCGCCGTGCGACCGCTGCGGTCCCCGGCACACAGCCACAAAAGAGCCCGCCCAAAGCAGCGGAGGGAGGTAGTGCCACAACTGCACGCGCGCGGGCGTCTCCCCGGGCCTACAGGAGAGACCATAAAGGGGAAAAGCAGGCAGGCAGGCAGGCCCAAAACCCACAGGTATAAGGTGCCTGGGTCAGAGCCTCTCCCTTCGCGTGACAAACTCCGGACGAGATTCGGACCACACCGGTACTCCGCAGACCCTGGAGGCCTGCCCCGGGGTCCCACGGTGACTGCCCGACCCGCCCCCCCTGGGCTGTACATCCTTAACGGAGCCCAGCCCCGGGCCGACCGTACGCCGGTGGAGGAGCTGTCGCTTCAACACTGCCCCCGTGCGTCGGTCCCATTCCGTGACACAGCCTGTGTGTCCCTCCTTCCTCCACCCCCCCACTCCCAACCGCTGTCTCTCTGGCTTCTGTCTCCGCCAGGGAAGTGGCAGAAACCCCATGGAGCCACGGGTGGCGCGAAGGGGCCTCACTGCGGGCAAAGAGTAACCCGCTGCCCACGCCCGCGGCGTCCTGAGGAGGCGGGGATCAGGCAGGAGGCGCGGCCCTGCTGGAGCCGGCAGGCGGGGAGAGGCTCGCCGCCGGCGTGGCCCAGCAACCTGGCGCGCACTCACCAAGCAGGCCAGGCGGCTGCTGTTGCGGCGCCGGGAGCCCGGTCCCAGCGTCTACGGCCATACCTCCCTGCACGCGCCCGATCTCCTCTGATCTCGGATGCTAAGCAGGGTCCCGCCTGGTTAGTACTTGGATGGGAGACCGCCTGGGAATACCGGGTGCACTAGGCTTTTGCTCGCCACTCCTTTTGCGGCCGCCCTGCCCCTGGACCCTCTGCAGCCGCCAACCTCGCCACAGGACCCCTGGCCAGCGGGGCTGGGCGGGGTGGGGGTGGTGGGTAGTGGGAGGGTGGGGTCCGGGCTTCCTCCGAGACCTACAGCCTCGCAGACCCGGCCTCACGCCAGGCGCCTGGGCCAGGTCTCCCCCCACAGCCCCTTCTATAGCCTCTTTTTTCCCCCGCAAGCGCATGCTGTCAACCCGCAGACCTTCGCCGCGCCCACTACCCCGCCCCCAAAGCCCAAGCCCAGGGCTGCCTGCGGGCGCCTGCCTCCAAACGGCCTCGGGCGGCTTTCTCCTGCCAAGGAAGTGCGGCTCCTTGGCACCTCGGTGTCCTTGGCACAGGGGTGACCGTCCCACTGCCTGAACCCGGGCCAGGAGCCAGAGGGACTGGTTGTCTCAGGACAGCAAGCCGAAGGGACGCCCAGCCGCCCCACCCCACTTGAGGCCTCCGTCTTAGCCGGCAGGCACCGCGGCCCCTCCCCCAGCGCCCTTCCTTCTCCCAGGAGAGCCGTGGGCGCTCGGTTCCCGCAGGCCTGCCCCGGGGTCCCACGGTGACTGCCCGATCCCCCCCACCCCCCGGGCTGTACATCCTTAACGGAGCCCTGCCCCGGGCCCGGCCATGCGCCGGTGGAGGAGCTGTCGATTCAACACTGCCCCCGTGCGTCGGTCCCATTCCGTGACACAGCCTGTGTGTCCCTCCTTCCTTTACCCCCCCACTCCCAACCGCTGTCTCTCTGGCTTCTGTCACCGCCAGGGAAGTGGCAGAGGCCCCGTGGAGCCACGAGTGGCGCGAAGGGGCCTCACTGCGGGCAAAGAGTAACCCGCTGCCCACGCCCGCGGCGTCCTGAGGAGGCGGGGAGCAGGCGGGAGGCGCGGCGCTGCTGCAGCCGGCAGGCGGAAAGAGGCTCGCCGCCGGCGCGGCCCAACAACCTGGCGCGCGCTCACCACGAAGGCCGGGCAGCTGCTCTTGGGGCGCCGAGAGCCCGGTCCCAGCGTCTACGGCCATATCACCGTGCACGCGCCCGATCTCCTCTGATCTCGGAAGCTAAGCAGGGTCCGGCCTGGTTAGTACTTGGATGGGAGACCGCCTGTGAATACCGGGTGCTCTAGGCTTTTACCTGCCACTCCTTTTGCGGCCGCCCTGCCCCTGGACCCTCTGCAGCCGCCAACCCCGCCACAGGACCCCTGGCCAGCGGGACTGGGCGGGGTGGGGGGTTGGGTAGTGGGAGGGTGGGGTCCGGGCCGCCGACGAGACCTACAGCCTCGCATACCCGGCTGCACGCCAGGCACCTGGGCCAGGTCTCCCCCCACAGCCCCTTCTATAGCCTCTTTTTTCCCCCGCAAGCGCATGCTGTCAACCCGCAGACCTTCGCCGCGCCCACGACCCCGCCCCCAAAGCCCAAGCCCAGGGCTGCCTGCCCGCGCAGGCCTCCAAACGGCCTCGGGCGGCAATCTCCTCCCAAGGCAGTGCGGCTCCTTGGCACCTCGGTGTCCTTGGCATAGTGGTGACCGTCCCACTGCCTGCACCCGGGCCCGGAGACAGAGGAACTGGTTGTCCCAGGACAGCAAGCCGAGGGGACGCCCAAGCGCCCCACTCCACCGGAGGACTCCGTCTTTGCGGGCAGGCACAGGGGCCCCTCCCCCAGCGCCCTTCCTTCTTTCAGGAGAGCCGTGTGCGCTCGGTTCCCGCGTGCGGCCGCTGCGGTCCCAGGCGCACAGCCACAAAAGAGCCCGGCCAAAGCAGCGGAGGGAGGGAGTGCCACAACTGCACGCGCGCGGGCGTCTCCCCGGGCCTCCAGGAGAGACCACCACAGAGGAAAAGCAGGCAGGCAGGCAGGCCCAAAACCCACAGGTATAAGGTGCCTGGGTCAGAGCATCTCCTTTCGCGTGACAAACCCCGGATGAGATTCGGACCACACCGGCACTCTGCAGACCCTGGAGGCCTGACACGGGGTCCCACGGTGACTGCCCGACCCCCCCCACCCCCCGGGCTGTACATCCTTAACGGAGCCCAGCCCCGGGCCCGATCGTGCGCCAGTGGAGGAGCTGTCGCTTCAACACTGCCCCCGTGCGTCCGTCCCATTCCGTGACACAGTCTGTGCGTCCCTTTTTGCTCACCCCCCCCCACTCCCAACCATTGTCTCTCTGGCTTCTGTCACCGCCAGGGACGTGGCAGAGGCCCCGTGGAGCCACGGGTGGCCCGTCGGGGCCTCACTGCGGGCAAAGAGTAAGCCGCTGCCCACGCCCGCGGCGTCCTGAGGAGGCGGGGAGCAGGCGGTAGGCGCGGCGCTGCTGGAGCCGGCTGGCAGGGAGAGGCTCGCCGCCAGCGCGGCCCAACAACCTGGCGCGCGCTCACCACGCAGGCCGGGCAACTGCTCTGGGGGCGCTGGGAGCTTCGTCCCAGCGTCTATGGCCATACCACACTGCACGCGCCAGATCTCGTCCTATCTCGGAAGCTAAGCAGGGTCAGGCCAGGTTAGTACTTGGATGGGAGAACCCCTGGGAATACCGGGTGCTCTAGGCTTTGGCCCGCCACTCATTTTGCGGCCGCCATGCCCCTGGACCCTCTGCAGCCGCCAACCCAGCCACAGGACCCCTGGCCAGCGGGGCTGGGCGGGGTGGGGGCGGTGGGTAGTGGGAGGGTGGGGTCCGGGCAGCCGCCGAGACCTACAGCCTTGCATACCCGGCTGCACGCCAGGCACCTGGGCCAGGTGTCCCCCCACAGCCCCTTCTGTAGCCTCCTTTTTCCCCCGCAAGCGCATGCTGTCAACCCGCAGACCTTCGCCGCGCCCACGACCCCGCCCCCAAAGCCCAAGCCCAGGGCTGCCTGCCCGCGCAGGCCTGCAAACGGCCTCGGGCGGCTTTCTCCTGCCAAGGCAGTGCGGCTCCTTGGCACCTCGGTGTCTTTGGCAAAGGGGTGACCGTCCCACTGCCTGCACCCGGGTCCGGAGACAGAGGGACTGGTTGTCCCAGGACAGCAAGCCGAGGGGACGCCCAGCCGCCCCACCCCACCGGAGGCCTCCGTCTCCGCGGGCAGGCATCGCGGCCCCTCCCCCAGCGCCCTTCCTTCCCCCAGGAGAGCAGTGTGCGCTCGGTTCCCGCCGGCCGGCCGCTGCTGTCCCTGGCGCACAGCCACAAAAAAGCCCGGCCAAAGCAGCGGAGGGAGGGAGTGCCACAACTGCACGCGCGCGGGCGTCTCCCCCGGCCTCCAGAAGAGACCACCACAGGGGAAAAGCAGGCAGGCAGGCAGGTCCAAAACCCACAGGTATAAGGTGCCTGGGTCAGAGCCTCTCCTTTCGCGTGACAAACCCCGGACGAGATTCGGACCACACCGGCACACTGCAGACCCTGGAGGCCTTCCCCGGGGTCCCACGGCGACTGCCCGACCCCCCCCCCCCGGGCTGTACATCCTTAACGGAGCCCAGCCCCGGGCCCGACCTTGCGCCGGTGGAGGAGCTGTCGCTTCAACACTGCCCCCGTGCGTCGGTCCCATTCCGTGACACAGCCTGTGTGTCCCTCCTTCCTCCACCCCCCCACTCCCAACCGCTGTCTCTCTGGCTTCTGTCACCGCCAGGGAAGTGGCAGAGGCCCCGAGGAGCCACGGGTGGCGCGAAGGGGCCTCACTGCGGGCAAAGAGTAACCCGCTGCCCACGCCCGCGGCGTCCTGAGTAGGCGGGGAGCAGGCGGGAGGCGCGGCGCTGCTACAGCCGGCAGGCGGGGAGAGGCTCGCCGCCGGCGCGGCCCAACAACCTGGCGCGCGCTCACCACGAAGGCCGAACAGCTGCTCTTGGGGCGCCGAGAGCAAGGTCCCAGCGTCTACGGCCATACCACCCTGCACGCGCCCAATCTCCTCTGATCTTGGAAGCTAAGCAGGGTCCGGCCTGGTTAGTACTTGGATGGGAGACCGCCTGTGAATACCGGGTGCTCTAGGCTTTTACCCGCCACTCCTTTTGCGGCCGCCCTGCCCCTGGACCCTCTGCAGCCGCCAACCCCGCCACAGGACCCCTGGCCAGCGGGGCTGGGCAAGGTGGGGGGGGTGGGTAGTGAAAGGGTGGGGTCCGGGCCGCCGCCGTGACCTACAGTCTCGCAGACCCGGCCTCACGCCAGGCGCCTGGGCCAGGTCTCCCCCCACAGCCCCTTCTATAGCCTCTTTTTTCCTCCCGCAAGCGCCAGCTGTCAACCCGCAGACCTTCGCCGCGCCCACGACCACGCCCCCAAAGCACAAGCCAAGGGCTGCCTGCCAGCGCCTGCCTCCAAACGGCCTCGGGCGGCTTTCTCCTGCCAAGGCAGTGCACCTCCTTGGCACCTCGGTGTCCTTGGCACAGGGGTGCCTGTCCCACTGCCTGCACCCGGGCCCGGAGACAGAGGGACTGGTTGTCCCAGGACAGCAAGCCGAGGGGACGCCCAGCCGCCCCACCCCATCGGAGGCCTCCATCTCCACCGGCAGGCACCGCGGCCCCTTCCCCAGCGCCCTTCCTTCTCCCAGGAGAGCCGTGTGCGCTCGGTTCTTGCCGGCCGGCCGCTGCGGCCCCCGGCGCACAGCCTCAAAAGAGCCCGGCCAAAGCAGCGGAGGGAGGGAGTGCCACAACTGCACGCACGCGGGCGTCTCCCCGGGCCTCCAGGAGAGACCACCACAGGGCAAAAGCAGGCAGGCAGGCAGGCACACAACCCACAGGAGTAGGGTGCCTGGGCCAGAGCCTCTCCTTTCGCGTGCCAAACCCTGGGCGAGACTCGAACCCCACCGGCACTCCGCAGACCCTGGAGGCCTGCCCCGGGATCCCACGGTGACTGCCCGTCCCTCTCACCCCCGGGGCTCTACATCCTTAACGGAGCCCAGCCCCGGGCCCGACAGTGCGCCGGTGGAGGAGCTGTCGCTTCAACACTGCCCCCATGCGTCGGTCCCATTCCGTGACACAGCCTGTGTGTCCCTCCTTCCTCCACCCCCCCACTCCCAACCGCTGTCTCTCTGGCTTCTGTCACCGCCAGGGAAGTGCAGAGGCCCCGTGGAGCCACGGGTGGCGCGAAGGGGCCTCACTGCGGGCAAAGAGTAACCCGCTGCCCACGCCCGCGGCGTCCTGAGTAGGCGGGGGGCAGGCGGGAGGCGCGGCGCTGCTGGAGCAGGCTGGCAGGGAGAGGCTTGCCGCCGGCGCGGCCCAACAACCTGGCGCGGCCCAACAACCTGTCGCGCGCTCACCACGAAGGCCGGGCAGCTGCTCTTGGGGCGCCGAGAGCCCGGTCCCAGCGTCTACGGCCATACCACCCTGCACGCGCTCGATCTCTTCTGATCTCGGAAGCTAAGCAGGGTCCGGCCTGGTTAGTACTTGGATGGGAGTCCGCCTGTGAATACCGGGTGCTCTAGGCTTTTACCCGCCACTTGTTTTGCGGCCGCCCTGCCCCTGGACCCTCTGCAGCCGCCAACCCTGCCACAGGACCCCTGGCCAGCGGGGCTGGGCGGGGTGGAGGGGGTGGGTAGTGGGAGGGTGGGGTCTGGGCCGCCGCCGAGACCTACAGCCTCGCATACCCGGCTGCACGCCAGGCACCTGGGCCAGGTCTCCCCCCACAGCCCCTTCTATAGCCTCTTTTTTCCCCCGCAAGCGCATGCTGTCAACTTGCAGACCATCGCCGCGCCCACGACCCCGCCCCCAAAGCCCAAGCCCAGGGCTGCCTGCCCGCGCAGGCCTGCAAACGGCCTCGGGCGGCTTTCTCCTGCCAAGGCAGTGCGGCTCCTTGGCACCTCGGTGTCCTTGGCAAAGGGGTGACCGTCCCACTGCCTGCACCCGGCCCCGGAGACAGAGGGACCGGTTGTCCCAGGACAGTAAGCCGAGGGGACGCCCAGCCGCCCCACCCCACCGGAGGCCTCCGTCTCCGCCTGCAGGCACCGTGGCCCCTCCCCCAGCGCCCTTCCTTCTCCCAGGAGAGCCCTGCGTGCTCGGTTCCCGCCAACCGGCAGCGGCGGCCCCCGGCGCACAGCCAAAAAAGAGGCCCACCAAAGCAGCGGAGGGAGGGAGCGCCAAACCTGCACGCGCGCACCTCTCCCGGGGCCTCCAGGAGAGACCACCACACGGGAAAAGCAGGCAGGCAGGCAGGCACACAACCCACAGGAGTAGGGTGCCTGGGCTTGAGCCTCTCCTCCCGCGTGCGGGACCCCGGGCAGGGCTCGGACCCCACCGGCACTTCGCAGACACTGGAGGCCTGCCCCGGGGTCCCACGGTGACTGCCCACACCCCCCCCCGGCTCTACATCCTTAATGGAGCCCAGCCCCGGGCGCGACCGTTCGCTGGTGGAGGAGCTGTCGCTTCAACACTGCCCCCGTGCGTTGGTCCCATTCCGTGACACAGCCTGTGCGTCCCTTTTTGCTCACCCCCCCCCACTCCCAACCACTGTCTCTCTGGCTTCTGTCACCGCCAGGGACATGGCAGAGGCCCCGTGGAGCCACGGGTGGCCCGTCGGGGCCTCACTGCGGGCAAAGAGTAACCCGCTGCCCACGCCCGCGGCGTCCTGAGGAGGCGGGGAGCAGGCGGGAGGCGCGGAGCTGCTGGAGCCGGCTGGCAGGGAGAGGCTCGCCGCCAGCGCGGCCCAACAACCTGGCGCGCGCTCACCACGCAGGCCGGGCAACTGCTCTGGGGGCGCTGGGAGCTTCGTTCCAGCGTCTATGGCCATACCACCCTGCACGCGCCAGATCTCGTCTGATCTCGGAAGCTAAGCAGGGTCAGGCCAGGTTAGTACTTGGATGGGAGACCCCCTGGGAATACCGGGTGCTCTAGGCTTTGGCTCGCCACTCATTTTGCGGCCGCCATGCCCCTGGACCCTCTGCAGCCGCCAACCCCGCCACAGGACCCCTGGCCAGCCGGGCTGGGCGGGGTGGGGGTGGTGGGTAGTGGGAGGGTGGGTTCCTGGCCGCCGCCGAGACCTACAGCCTCGCAGACCCGGCCTCACGCCAGGTGCCTGAGCCAGGTGTGCCCTTCTATAGCCTCTTTTTTCCCCGCAAGCGCAAGCGGTCAACCCGCAGAAATTCGGCGCGCCCAATACCCCGCCCCCAAAGTCGAAGCCCAGGGCTGCCTGCAGGCGCCGGCCTCCAAACTGCCTCGGGCGGCTTTCTCCTGCCAAGGCATTGCGGCTCCTTGGCCCCTCGGTGTCCTTGGCACAGGGGTGACCGTCCCACTGCCTGCACCCGGGCCCGGAGACAGAGGGACCGGTTGTCACAGGACAGTAAGCCGAGGGGACGCCCAGCCGCCCCACCCCACCGGAAGCCTCCGTATCCGCTGGCACGCACCGTGGCCCCTCCCCCAGCGCCCTTCCTTCTCCCAGGAGAGCCCTGCGCGCTCGGTTCCCGCCGGCCGGCCGCAAGGGCCCCCGGCGCACAGCCACAAAAAAGGCAAACCAAAGCAGCGGAGGGAGAGAGCGCCACACCTGCACACGCGCGGCCCTCTCCCGGGGCCTCCAGGAGAGACCACCACACGGGAAAAGCAGGCAGGCAGGCAGGCACACAACCCACAGGAGAAGGGTGCCTGCGCTTGAGCCTCTCCTCCTACGTGCGGGACCCCGGGCGAGACTCGGACCCCACCGGCACTCCGCAGACACTGGAGGCCTGCCCCGGGGACCCACGGTGACTGCCCACCCTCCCGGGCTCTACATCCTTAACGGAGCCCAGCCCTGGGAGCGACCGGCCGCTGGTGGAGGAGCTGTCGCTTCAACACTGCCCCCGTGCGTCGGTCCCAATCAGAGACACAGCCTGTGCGTCCCTCCTTGCTCGCCCCCCCCACACGCAACCGCTCTCTCTCTGGCTTCTGTCACCGCCAGGGAAGTGGCAGAGGCCCCGTGGAGCCACGGGTGGCCCGAATGGGCCTCACTGCGGGCAAAGAGTAACCCGCTGCCCACGCCCGCGGCGTCCGGAGGAGGCAGGGAGCAGGCGGGTGCTCGGCGGTGCTAAAGCCGGCAGGAGGGGAGAGGCTCGCCGCTGGCGCGGCCCAACAAACTGGCGCGGCCCAACAACCTGGCGCGCGCTCACCACGCAGGCCGGGCGGCTGCTCTTGGGGCGCCCGGAGCCCGGTCCCAGCGTCTAAGTCCATACCACCCTGCACGCGCCCGATCTCGTCTGATCTCGGAAGCTAAGCAGGGTCGGGCCTGGTTAGTACTTGGATGGGAGACCCCCTGGGAATACCGGGTGCTCTAGGCTTTGGCCCGCCACTCCTTTTGCGGCCGCCATGCCCCTGGACCCTCTGCAGCCGCCAACACGGCCACAGGACCCCTGGCCAGCCGGGCTGGGCGGGGTGGGGGTGGTGGGTAGTGGGAGGGTGGGGTCCGGGCCGCCGCCGAGACCTACAGCCTCGCAGACCCGGCCTCACGCCACGTGCCTGAGCCAGGTGTGCCCTTCTATACCTCTTTTTTCCCCGCAAGCGCAAGCGGTCAACCCGCAGACCTTCGCCGCGCCCACTACCCCGCCCCCAAAGCCCAAGCCCAGGGCTGCCTGCCGGCGCAGGCCTCCAAACGGCCTCGGGCGGCTTTCTCATGCCAAAACAGTGCGGCTCCTTGGCACCTCGGTGTCCTTGGCACAGGGGTGACCGTCCCACTGCCTGCACCCGGGCCCGCAGACAGAGGGACTGGTTGTCCCAGGAAGCAAGCCGAGGAAACGCCCAGGCGCCCCACCCCACCGGAGGCCTCCGTCTCTGCCTGCAGGCACCGCGGCCCCTCCCCCAGCGCCCTTCCTTCTCCCAGGATAGCCCTGCGCTCAGTTCCCGCCGGCCGGCTGTGGCGCCCCCCGGCGCACAGCCAAAAAGAACCTGTCCAAAGCAGCGGAGGGAGGGAGCACCACACCTGCACACGCGCGGCCCTCTCCCCGGGCCTCCAGGAGAGACCACCACAGGGGAAAATCAGGCAGGCAGGCAGGCACAAAACCCACAGGAGTAGGGTGCCTGGGTCTGAGCCTCTCCTCCCGCGTGCTGGACCCCGGGCGAGACTCGGACCCCACCGGCACTCCGCAGACACTGGAGGCCTGCCCCGGGGTCCCACGGTGACTGCCCACCCCCCCGGGCTCTACATCCTTAACGGAGCCCAGTCCCGGGAGCAACCGTCCGCCGGTGGAGGAGCTGTTGCTTCAACACTGCCCCCGTGCGTCGGTCCCATTTCGTGACACAGCCTGTGCGTCCCTCCTTGCTCCCCCTTCCACTCCCAACCGCTGTCTCTCTGGCTTCTGTCACCGCCAGGGAAGTGGCAGAGGCCCCGTGGAGCCACGGGTGGCCCGAAGGGGCCTCACTGCGGGCAAAGAGTAACCCGCTGCCCACGTCCGCGGCGTCCGGAGGAGGGGGGGAGCAGGCGGGGGGCGCGGCTGTGCTAAAGCCGGCAGGAGGGGAGAGGCTAGCCGCTGGCGAGGCCCAACTAACTGTCGAGGCCCAACAACCTGGCGCGCGCTCACCACGCAGGCCGGGCGGCTGCTCTTGGGGCGCCCGGAGCCCGGTCCCAGCGTCTAAGGCCATACCACCCTGCACGTGCCCGATCTCGTCTGATCTCGGAAGCTAAGCAGGGTCGGGCCTGGTTAGTACTTGGATGGGAGACCCCCTGGGAATACTGGGTGCTCTAGGCTTTGGCCCGCCACTCCTTTTGCGGCCGCCATGCCCCTGGACCCTCTGCAGCCTCCAACACCGCCACAGGACCCCTGGCCAGCCGGGCTGGGCGGGGTGGGGGTGGTGGGTAGTGGGAGGGTGGGGTCCTGGCCGCCGCCGAGACCTACAGCCTCGCAGAACCGGCCTCTCGCCACGTGCCTGAGCCAGGTGTGCCCTTCTATAGCCTCTTTTTTCCCCGCAAGCGCAAGCGGTCAACCCGCAGACCTTCGCCGCTCCCACTACCCCGCCCCCAAAGTCCAAGCCCAGGGATGCCTGCCGGCGCCGGCCTCCAAACTGCCTCTGGCGGCTTTCTCCTGCCAAGGCATTGCGGCTCCTTGGCCCCTCGGTGTCCTTGGCACAGAAGTGACCGTCCCACTGCCTGCACCCGGCCTGGTGACATAGGGACTGGTTGTCCCCGGACAGTAAGCCGAGGGGACGCCCAGCCGCACCACCCCACCGGAGGCCTCCGTCTCCGCCGGCAGGCAACGTGGCCCCTCCCCCAGCGCCCTTCCTTCTCCCAGGAGAGCCCTGCGCGCTCGGTTCCCGCCGGCCGGCCACAACGGCCCCCGGCACACAGCCACAAAGGAAGCCAACCAAAGCAGCGGAGGGAGGGAGCGCCACACCTGCACGCGGCGCGGCCCTCTCCCGAGGCCTCCAGGAGAGACCACCACACGGGAAAAGCAGGCAGGCAGGCAGGCACACAACCCACAGGAGTAGGGTACCTGGGCTTGAGCCTCTCCTCCCGCGTGCAGGACCCCGGGCGGGGCTCGGACCCCACCGGCACTCCGCAGACACTGGAGGCCTGCCCCGGGGTCCCACGGTGACTGCCCACACCTCACCCCCCACCCCCCCCCCGGCTCTACATCCTTAACGGAGCACAGCCTTGGGCGCGACCATTCGCCGGTGGAGGAGCTGTCGCTTCAACACTGCCCCCGTGCTTCGTCCCATTCCGTGACACAGCTTGTGTATCCCTCCTTGCTCACCCCCCCCACTCCCAACTGCTGTCTCTCTGGCTTCTGTCACATCCAGGGACGTGGCAGAGGCCCCGTGGAGCCACGGGTGGCACGACGGGGCCTCACTGCTGGCAAAGAGTAACCCGCTGCCCACGCCCGCGGCGTCCTGAGGAGGCAGGGAGCAGGCGAGAGGCGCAGCGCTGCTGGAGCCGTCCAGCAGGGAGAGGCTCGCCGCCAGCGCGGCCCAACAACCAGGCGCGCGCTCACCACGCAGGCCTGGCAACTGCTCTAGGGGCGCTGGGAGCTTGGTACCAGCGTCTATGGCCATACCACCCTGCACGCGCCAGATCTCGTCTGATCTCGGAAGCTACCTCGGCTAACCCCTACCACTACCACTCGTCCTAGTCCTAACATGAGCCCTAACCCTAACACTGCTCTTTGGCCTCTGCCAACCACTAGCCCTTCACCTAACCCTACCCCGAGCACGACCCCTCGCCCTAGGCCTACGCCTAGCACTATCTCTGGTCCTACCACTACCCCTGGCCCTACAGCTTTCCCTACCCATAGGCCCACCACCATCCCTACCCCTAGCCACAGCTCCCACTCCTGGCCCTAGGCCTACTCCGAGGTTTACCTCGACACCCACCCCTTGCCTTATGCCTACCCTAGCGCCATGCTTACCGCTTCCACTAGCCCTAGCTCGGGCCCTAGACGAACGCCCATGGCCTCCTCTAGTCCGAGGCCTAGAACTTGCCCGTCGCTGACCAGTACACCTTGCCCTTGTTAGGGTTAGGGTTAGGGTTAGGGTTAGGGTTGGTGTTAGGTTTACGGTTAGGGTTAGGGTTAGGGATAGGGTTAGTGGTTAGGGTTAAGGTTAGTGTTAGGGTTAGGGTTAGGGTTAGGGTTAGGTTTAGGGTAAAGGGTTTAGGGTTAGGGTTAGGGTTAGGGCTTGTGTTAGGGTTAGGGTTAGGGTTAGGGTTAGGGTTGGAGTTAGGTTTAGGGTTAGGGTTAGGGTTAGGGTACCCCGAGCACTATTCCTCGCCCTAGGCCTACGCCTAACACTACCTCTGGTCCTACCCCTACCCCTGGCCCTACAGCTACACCTACCCATAGGCCCACCCCCATCCCTACCCCTAGCCACAACTCCAAATCCTGGCTCAAACCCTACTCCGAGGTTTACCTTGACACCCACCCCTTGCCCTTTGCCTACCCCAGCGCTACGCCTACCACTCCCACCAGCCCTACCTGGGGCCCTAGACAAACGCCCAGTGCTCCCTCTAGTCCGAGGCCTACCACTTGCCCGACGCCGACCAGTACACCTTGCCCTACCGTTAGCCAGAGCACTAACACGTGTCCTACGAAATCACCCTGGACCCACCCTTACCACACCCTAATCCAGCCCTACACTTGTTTCGAGTCCTAGGACTACCCGGAGCCCTCTCGTGACACCTACCCCTAGCCATCGGCCAACCCCTGCCACTACCACTAGTCCTAGGCCTAACATGAGCCCTAACCCTAACACTGCCCGTGGGCCTCTGCCAACCACTAGCCCTTCACCTAACCCTACCCCGAGCACTAAACCTCGCCCTAGGCTTACGCCTTACACTACATCTGGTCCTACCCCTACCCCTGGCCCTACAGCTCCTCCTACCCATAGGCCCACCCGCATCCCTACCCCTAGCCACAGCTCCCACTCCTGGCCCTAGGCCTACGCCGAGTTTTACCTCGACACCCACCCCTTGCCCTATGCCTACCCCAGCGCTACGCCTACCGCTCCCACTAGCCCTAGCTCGTGCCCTAGACCAACGCGCATGGCTCCCTCTAGTCCGAGGCCTAGAACTTGCCCGTCGCTGACCATACACCTTGCCATTGTTAGGGTTAGGGTTAGAGTTAGGGTTAGGGTTAGGGTTGGTGTTAGGTTTAGGATTAGGGTTAGGGTTAGGGTTAGGGTTAGGGTCAGGGGTTAGGGTTAGGGTTTTTGTTAGGGTTAGTGTTAGGGTTGGTGTTAGGGTTAGTGTTAGGTTTAGAAGAAGGGTTAGGGTTAGGGTTAGGGTTAGGATTAGGGTTAGTGTTAGGGTTGGTGTTAGGTTTAGGGTTAGGGTTAGGGTTAGCGTTAGGGTTAGGGGTTAGGGTTAGGGTTAGTGTTAGTGTTAGGGTTAGGGTTAGGGTTAGGGTTAACGTTAGGATTAGGGTTAGGGTTAGGTTACACCGAGCACTACCCCTCGCCCTAGGCCTACGCCTAGCACTACCTCTGGTCCTACCCCTACCCCTGGCCCTACAGCTCCCCCTACCCATAGGCCCACCCCCATCCCTACCCCTAGCCACAGCTCCCACTCTTGGCCCTAGGCCTACTCCGAGGTTTACCTCGACACCCACCCCTTTCCCTATGCCTACCCCAGCGCTACGCCTACTGCTCCCATTAGCCCTAGCTCGGGCCCTAGACCAACGCCCATGTATTCCTCTACTCCGAGGCCTAGAACTTGCCGGTCGCTGACCAGTACACCTTGCCCTTGTTAGGGTTAGGGTTAGGGTTAGGGTTGGTGTTAGGTTTAGGGTTAGGGTTAGGGTTAGGGTTAGGGTTAGGGTACCCCGAGCACTATTGCTCACCCTAGGCCTACGCCTAGCACTTCCTCTTGTCCTACCCCTAACCCTGGCCCTACAGCTCCCCCTACCCATAGGCCCACCCCCAATCCTATCCTTAGCCACAGCTCCAACTCCTGGCCCTAGGCCTACTCCGAGGTTTACCCCGACACCCACACCTTGCCCTATACCTACCCCAGCGCTACGCCTATCGCTCCCACTAGCCCTAGCTCGGGTCCTAGACCAACGCCCACTGCTCATCTAGTCAGATGCCTAGCACTTGCCCGTCGCCGACCAGTACACCTTGACCTACCGTTAGCCAGAGCACTAAGCCGTGTCCTACGAAATCACCCTGGACTTACCGTAGCCACTCGCTAATCCAGCCCTACAACTCTTCCGAGTCCTAGGACTACCCGGAGCCCTCCCGTGACACCTTCCCTTAGCCCTCGGCTAACCCCTACCACTACCACTTGTCCTAGGCCTAATATGAGCCCTAACCCTAACACTGCTCGTTGGCCTCTGCCAACCACTAGCCCTTCACCTAACCCTACCCCGAGCACGACCCCTCGCCCTAGGCCTACGCCTAGCACTATCTCTGGTCCTACCACTACCCCTGGCCCTACAGCTTTCCCTACCCATAGGCCCACCACCATCCCTACCCCTAGCCACAGCTCTTACTCCAGGTCCTAGGCCTACTCTGAGGTTTACCTCGAAACCCACCCCTTGCACTATGCCTACCCTAGCGCTACGCCTACCGCTCCCACTAGCCCTAGCTCGGGCCCTAGACGAACGCCCATGGCTTCCTCTAGTCCGAGGCCTAGAACTTGCCCGTCGCTGACCAGTACAGCTTGCCCTTGTTAGGGTTTGGGTTAGGGTTAGGGTTTAGGGTTAGGGTTAGGGTTAGGGTTGGTGTTAGGTTTAGGGTTAGGGTTAGGGTTAAGGTTATGGTTAGGGGTTAGGGTCAGGGTTACTGTTAGGGTTAGGGTTAGGGTTAGGGTTAGGTTACCCCGAGCATTACCCCTCGCCCTAGGTTTACGCCTAGCACTACCTCTGGTCCTACCCCTACCCCTGGCCCTACAGCTACCCCTACCCATAGGCCCACCCCTATCCCTTCCCCTAGCCACAGCTCTTACTCCAGGTCCTAGGCCTACTCCGAGGTTTACCCCGACACCCACCCCTTGCCCTTTGCCTACCCCAGCGCTACGCCTACCACTCCCACCAGCCCTACCTCGGACCCTAGACCAACGCCCAGTGCTCACTCTAGTCGAGGCCTAGCACTTGCCCGTCACCGACCAGTACACCTTGCACTACCGTTAGCCAGAGCACTAACCCTTGTCCTACGAAAACACCCTGGACTCACCCTTAGCCACACCCTAATCCAGCCCTACATCCGTTCCGAGTCCTAGGACTACCCGGAGCCCTCCCGTGACACCTACCCCTAGCCCTCGGCCATCCCCTACCACTACCACTAGTCCTAGGCCTAACATGAGCCCTAAGCCTAACACTGCACGTGGGCCTCTGCCAACCACTAGCCCTTCACCTAACCCTACCCCGAGCACTACCCCTCGCCCTAGCCTTACGCCTAACACTACCTCTGGTCCTACCCCTACCCCTGGCCCTACAGCTTTCCCTACCCATAGGCCCACCCCCATCCCTACCCCTAGCCACAGCTCCCACTCCTGGCCCTAAGCCTATTCTAAGGTTTACCTCGACACCCACCCCTTGTCCTATGCCTACCCCAGCGCTACGCCTACCGCTCCCACTAGCCCTAGCTCGGGCCATTGACCACCGCCCATGGCTTCCTCTACTCCGAGGCCTAGAACTTGCCCGTCGCTGACCAGTACACCTTGCCCTTGTTAGGTTTAGGGTTAGAGTTAGGGTTAGGGTTAGGTTTAGGGTGCGCCGAGCACTATTTCTCGACCTAGGCCTACGCCTAGCACTACCTCTGGTCCTACCACTACCCCTGGCCCTACAGCTACCCCTACCCATAGGCCCACCCCCATCCCTACCCCTAGCCACAACTCCAAATCCTGTCCCAAAGCCTACTCCGAGGTTTACCTTGGCACCCACCCCTTGCCCTTTGGCTACCCCAGCGCTACGCCTACCGCTCCCACCAGCCCTACCTCAGGCCCTAGAACAACGGCCAGTGGTCACTCTAGTCCGAGGCCTAGCACTTGCCCGTCACCGACCAGTACACCTTGCTTTACCGTTAGCCAGAGCACTAATCCGTGTCCTACAAAAACATTCTGGACCCACCCTTAGCCACACCCTAATCCAGCCCTACATCCCTTCTTAGTCCTAAAACTACCCGGAGCCCTCCTGTGACACCTACCCCTAGCCCTCGGCCATCCCCTTCCACTACCACTAGTCCTAGGCCTCACATGTGCCTTAACCCTAATACTGCCCGTGGGCCTCTGCCAACCACTAGCCCTTCACCTAACCCTACACCGAGCACTACCCCTCGCCCTAGGCTTACGCCTAACACTACCTCTGGTCCTAATCCTACCCTTGGCCATACAGCTCCCCCTACCCATAGGCCCACTCATCCCTATCCTTAGCCACAACATCAAATTCTGGCCCTAAGCCTACTCCGAGGTTTACCTCGACACCCACCCCTTGCCCTATGCCTACCCCAGTGCTACGCCTAACGCTCCCACTAGCCCTAGCTCGGGCCCTAGACCAACGCCCAGTGCGCCCTCTAGTCCGAGGCCTACCACTTGCCCGACACCGACCAGTACACCTTGCCATACCGTTAGCCAGAGCACTAACACGTGTCCTACAAAATCACCCTGGACCCACCCTTACCACACCCTAATCCAGCCCTACACACGTTCCGAGTCCTAGGACTACCCGGAGCCCTCTCGTGACACCTACCCCTAGCCCTCTGCCAACCCCTACCACTACCACTAGTCCTAGGCCTAACATGAGCCCTAACCATAACACTGCCCGTGGGCCTCTGCCAACCACTAGCCCTTCATGTAACCCTACCGCGAGCACTACACCTCGCCCTAGGCTTACGCCTAACACTACCTCTGGTCCTACCCCTACACCTGGCCCTACAGCTCCCCCTACCCATAGGCCCATCCCCATCCCTACCCCTAGCCACAGCTCCCACTCCTGGCCGTAGGCCTACTCCGAGGTTTACCTCGACACCCACCCCTTGCGCTATGCCTACCACAGCGCTACACCTACCGCTCCCACTAGCCCTAGCTCGGGCCCTAGACCAACGCCGAAGTCTTCCTCTAGTCCGAGGCCTAGAACTTGCACCTTCGCTGATCAGTACACCTTGCCCTTGTTAGGGTTAGGGTTAGGTTTTAGGGTTAGGGTTAGGGTTAGGGTTGGTGTTAGGGTTAGGGTTAGGGTTAGGGTTAGGGTTATGGTTAGGGGTTAGGGTTAGGGTTAGTGTTAGGGTTAGGGTTAGTGTTAGGGTTATGGTTAGGGTTAGGGTTAGGGTTAGGTTACCCCGAGCACTACCCCTCACCGTAGGCCTACGCCTAGCACTACCTCTGGTCCTACCCCTACCCCTGGCCCTACAGCTACCCCTTCTTATATGCCTAGCCCCATTTCTACCCCTAGCCACAGCTCCCACTCCAGGTCCTAGGCCTACTCCGAGGTTTACCTCGACACCCACCCCTTGCCCTATGCCTACCCCAGCGCTACGCCTACCGCTCCCACTAGCCCTAGCTCGGTCCCTAGACCAACGCGCATGGCTCCCTCTAGTCCGAGGCCTAGAACATACCCGTCGCTTACCATACACCTTGCCATTGTTAGGGTTAGGGTTAGGATTAGGGTGAGGGTTAGGGTTAGGGTTAGGATTTAGGGTTAGGGTTAGGGTTAGGGTTTGTGTTAGGGTTAGGGTTAGGGTTAGGTTTATGGTTGGTGTTAGGTTTAGGGTTCGGGTTAAAGTTAGGGTTAGGGTTAGGGGTTAGGGTTAGGGGTAGTGTTAGGGTTAGGGTTAGGGTTGGTGTTAGGGTTAGGGTTAGGGTTAGGGTTAGGGTTAGGGTTAGCGTTAGGGTTAGGGTTGGTGTTAGGGTTAGGGTTAGGGTTAGGGTTAGGTTTGGTGTTAGGTTTAGGGTTAGGGTTAGGGTTAGGGTTAGGGTTAGGGGTTAGGGTTAGAGTTAGTGTTAGGGTTAGGGTTAGGGTTAGGGTTAGGGTTAGGGTACGACGAGCACTATTCCTCGCCCTAGGCCTACGCCTAGCACTACCTCTGGTACTACCACTACCCCTGGCCCTACAGCTACCCCTACCAATAGGCCCACCCACATCCCTACCCCTAGTCACAACTCCAAATCCTGTCCCAAAGGCTACTTCGAGGTTTACCTTGGCACCCAACGCTTGCCCTTTGCCTACCCCAAAGCTACGCCTACCACTCCCACCAGCCCTACCTCAGGGCCTAGACCAACGGCCAGTGCTCACTCTAGTCCGAGTCCTAGCACTTGCCCGTCGCCGACCAGTACACCTTGCTTTACCGTTAGCCAGAGCACTAACCCGTGTCCTACGAAAACATTCTGGACCCACCCTTAGCCACACCCTAATCCAGCCCTACATCCGTTCTGAGTCCTAGGACTACCCGGAGCCCTCCCGTGACACCTACCCCTAGTCCTCGGCCATCTACTTCCACTACCAATAGTCCTAGGCCTCACATGAGCCCTAACCCTAATACTGCCCGTGGGCCTCTGCCAACCACTAGCCCTTCACCTAACCCTACACCGAGCACTACCCCTCACCCTAGGCTTACGCCTAACACTACCTCTGGTCCTACTCCTACCCTTGGCCCTACAGCTCCCCCTACCCATAGGCCCACCCCCATCCCTATCCCTAGCCACAAATTCAAATCCTGGTCCTAAGCCTACTCTGAGGTTTACCCCGACACCCACCCCTTGCCCTATGCCTACCCCAGTGCTATGCCTACCGCTACCACTAGCCCTAGCTCGGGCCCTAGACCAACGCCCATGGCTTCCTCTAGTCCGAGGCCTAGAACTTGCCCCTTCCCTCACCTGTACACCTTGCCCTTGTTAGGGTTAGGGTTAGGGTTAGGGTTAGGGTTAGGGTTTAGGGTTAGGGTTAGGGTTAGGTTTTGTGTTAGGGTTAGGGTTAGGGTTAGGGTTAGGGTTAGGGTTATGGTTAGGGGTTAGGTTTAGGGTTAGTGTTAGGGTTAGGGTTAGTGTTAGGGTTAGGGTTAGGGATAGGGTTAGGGTTAGGGTTAGGTTACCCCGAGCACTACCCCTCGCCCTCGGCTTATACCTAGCACTACCTCTGGTCCTACCCCTACCCCTGGCCTTACAGCTACCCCTACCCATAGGCCCACCCCCAATTCTACCCCTAGCCACAGCTCCCACTCCAGGTCCTAGGCCTACTCCGAGGTTTACCTCGAAACCCACCCCTTGCCCTAATACTACCCCAGCGCTACGCCTACCGCTCCCACTAGCCCTAGCTCGGGCCCTAGACCAACGCGCATGGCTCCCTCTAGTCCGAGGCCTAGAACTTGCCCGTCGCTGACCATACACCTTGCCATTGTTAGGGTTAGGGTTAGGGTTAGGGTTAGGGCTGGATTAAGGGTAGGATTAGGTTTAGGGTTAGGGTTAGGGTTAGTGTTAGGGTTAGGGTTAGGGTTGGTGTTAGGTTTAGGGTTAGGGTCAGGCTTAGGGTTAGGGTTAGGGGTTAGGTTTAGGGTTAGTGTTAGGGTTAGGGTTAGGGTTAGGGTTAGGGTTAGGTTACCCCAAGCACTACCCCTCGCCCTAGGCCTATACCTAGCACTACCTCTGGTCCTACCCCTACCCCTGGCCCTACAGCTCCCCGTACCCATAGGCCCACCCCCATCCCTACCCCTAGCCACAGCTTTCACTCCTGGCCCTAGGCCTACGCCGAGGTTTACCTAGACACCTACCCCTTGCCCTATGCCTACCCCAGCGCTACGCCTACAGCTCCCACTAGCCCTAGCTCTGGCGCTAGACCAAAGCGCACGGCTACCTTTAGTCCGAGGCCTAGAACTTGCCCGTCGCTGACCATACACCTTGCCATTGTTAGTGTTAGGTTTAAGGTTAGGGTTAGGGTTAGGGTTAGGGTTTAGGGTTAGGGTTAGGGTTAGGGTTGGTGTTAGTGTTACGGTTAGGGTTAGGGTTAGGGTTGGTGTTAGGTTTATGGTTAGGGTTACGGATAGAATTAGGGTTAGGATTTAGGGTTAGGGTTAGTGTTAGGGTTACGATTAGGGTTGGTGTTAGGGTTAGGGTTAGGTTTAGGGGTAGTGTTAGGGTTAGGGTTGGTGTTAGGTTTAGTGTTAGGGTTAGGTTTAGGGTTAGGGGATAGTGTTAGGGTTAGTGTTAGGGTTAGGGTTAGGGTTAGGGTTAGGGTTAGGGTTAGTGTTAGGGTTAGGGTTAGGGTTAGTGTTAGGGTTAGGGTTAAGATTTAGGGTTAGGGTTAGGGTTAGGGTTGGTGTTAGTGTTAGGGTTAGGGTTAGGGTTGGTGTTATGTTTAGTGTTAGGGTTAGGGTTAGGGGATAGTGTTAGGGTTAGTGTTAGGTTTAGGGTTAGGGTTAGGGTTAGGGTTAGGGGTCAGGGTTAGGTGTAGGGTTAGGGTTAGGGTTAGGGTTAGGGTACGCCGAGCACTATTCCTCGCCCTAGGCCTATGCCTAGCACTACCTCTGGTCCTATCACTAACCCTGGCCCTAAAGCTACCACTACCCATAGGCCCACCCCCATCCCTACCCCTAGCCACAACTCCAAATCCTGTTCCAAAGCCTACTCCGAGGTTTACCTTGACACCCAACCCTTTCCCTTTGCCTACCCCAGCGCTACGCCTACCACTCCCACCAGCCCTACCTCAGGCCCTAGACCAACGGCCAGTGCTCACTCTAGTCCGAGGCCTAGCACTTGCCCGTCGCCGACCAGTACACCTTGCTTTTCCGTTAGCCAGAGCACTAACCCGTGTCCTACGAAAACTTTCTGGACCCACCCTTAGCCACACCCTAATCCAGCCCTACATCCGTTCTCAGTCCTAGGACTAACCGGAGCCCTCCCGTGACACCTACCCCTAGCCCTCGGCCATCCCCTTCCACTAGAACTAGTCCTAGGCCTCACATGAGCCCTAACCTTAACACTGCCCGTGGGCCTCTGCCAACCAGTAGCCCTTCACCTAACCCTACACCGAGCACTACCCCTCACCCTAGGCTTACGCCTAACTCTACTTCTGGTCCTACTCCTACCCTTGGCCCTACAGCTCCCCCTACCCATAGGCCCACCCCCATCCCTATCCCTAGCCACAACTCCAAATCCTGGCCCTAAGCCTACTCCGAGGTTTACCCCGACACCCACCCCTTGCCCTATGTCTACCCCAGTGCTACGCCTACCGCTCCCACTAGCCCTAGCTCGGGCCCTAGACCAACGCCCAGTGCTCCCTCTAGTCCGAGGCCTACCACTTGCCCGAGACGACCAGTACACCTTGCCATACCGTTAGCCAGAGCACTAACACGTGTCCTACGAAATCACCCTGGACCCACCCTTACCACACCCTAATCCAGCCCTACACCCGTTTCGAGTCCTAGGACTACCAGGAGCCCTCTCGTGACACCTACCCCTAGCCCTCGGCCAACCCCTACCACTACCACTAGTCCTAGGCCTAACATGAGCCCTAACCCTAACACTGCCCGTGGGCCTCTGCCAACCACTAGCCCTTCACCTAACCCTACCCCGAGCACTACACCTCGCCCTAGGCTTACGCCTAACACTACCTCTGGTCCTACCCCTACCCCTGGCCCTAAAGCTCCCTTTACCCATAGGCCCATCCCCATCCCTACCCCTAGCCAAAGCTCCCACTCCTGGCCCTAGGCCTACTCCGAGGTTTACCTCGACACCCACCCCTTGCCTTATGCCTACTCCAGCGCTACGCCTACCGCTCCAACTAGCCCTAGCTTGGGCCCTAGACCAACGCCGATGGCTTCCTCTAGTCCGAGGCCTAGAACTTGCCCCTTCGCTGACCAGTACACCTTGCCCTTGTTAGGGTTAGGGTTAGGGTTAGGGTTAGGGTTATGGTTAGGGGTTAGGGTTAGGGTTAGGGTTAGTGTTAGGGTTAGGGTTAGTGTTAGGGTTAGGGTTAGGGTTAGGGTTAGGGTTTGGTTACCCCGAGCACTACCCCTCGCCCTAGGCCTACGCCTAGCACTACCTCTGGTCCTACCCCTACCCCTGGCCCTACAGTTACCCCTATCATAGGCCCACCCCCATTTCTACCCGTAGCCACAGCTCCCACTCCAGGTCCTAGACCTACTCCGAGGTTTACCTCGACACCCACCCCTTGCCCTATGCCTACCCCAGTGCTACGCCTACCGCTCCCACTAGCCCTAGCTCGGGCCCTAGACCAACGCGCATGGCTCTCTCTAGTCCGAGGCCTAGAACTTGCCCGTCGCTGACCTTACCCCTTGCCATTGTTAGGGTTAGGGTTAGGATTAGGGTTAGGATTTAGGGTTAGGGTTAGGGTTAGGGTCGGTGTTAGGTTTAGGGTTAGGGTTAGGGTTAGGTTTAGGGGTTAGGGTTAGGGTTTGTGTTAGTTTTAGGGTTAGGGTTGGTGTTAGGGTTAGGGTTAGGGTTAGGGGTAGGGTTAGAGTTAGGGTTAGTGTTAGGGTTAGGGTTAGGGTTGGTGTTAGGGTTAGGGTTAGGGTTAGGGGTAGGGTTAGAGTTAGGGTTAGTGTTAGGGTTAGGGTTAGGGTTAGTGTTAGGGTTAGGGTTAGGGTTAGTGTTGGTGTTAGGGTTAGGGTTAGGGTTAGGGGTTAGGGTTAGGGTTAGTGTTAGGGTTAGGGTTAGGGTTAGGGTTAGGGTTAAGATTTAGGGTTAGGGTTAGGGTTAGGGTTGGTGTTAGGGTTAGGGTTGGTGTTAGGGTTAGCGTTAGGGTTAGGGTTAGGGTTAGGGTTGGAGTTAGGGTTAGGGTTAGGGTTAGGGTTAGAGTTGGTGTTAGGTTTAGGGTTAGGGTTAGGGTTAGGGTTAGGGTTAAGATTTAGGGTTAGGGTTAGGTTAAGGTTGGTGTTAGGGTTAGGGTTAGGGTTAGTGTTGGTGTTAGGTTTAGGGTTAGGGTTAGGGTTAGGGTTAAGGTTAGGGTTAGGTTGGTGTTAGGGTTAGGGTTAGGGTTAGGGTTAGTGTTGGTGTTAGGTTTAGGGTTAAGGTTAGGGTTACGGTTAGGGTTAGGGGTTAGTGTTAGGGGTAGTGTTAGGGTTAGGGTTAGGGTTAGGGTTAGGGTTAAGATTTAGGGTTAGGGTTAGGATTAGGGTTGGTGTTAGGGTTAGGGTTAGGGTTAGGGTTGGTGTTAGGTTTAGGGTTAGGGTTAGGGTTAGGGTTAGGTTTAGGGGTTAGGGTTAGGTTTTGTGTTAGTGTTAGGGTTAGGGTTGGTGTTAGGGTTAGCGTTAGGGTTGGGGTTAGGGTTAGGGTTAGGGTTGGTGTTAGGGTTAGGGTTAGGGTTAGGGTTAGTGTTGGTGTTAGGTTTAGGGTTAGGGTTAGGGTTAGGGTTAGGATTAGGGTTAGGGTTAAGATTTAGGGTTAGGGTTAGGGTTAGGGTTGGTGTTAGGGTTAGGGTTAGGGTTAGGGTTGGTGTTAGGTTTAGGGTTAGGGTTAGGGTTAGGGTTAGGGGTTAGGGTTAGGTTTAGTGTTAGGGTTAGGGTTAGGGTTGGTGTTAGGGTTAGCCTTAGGGTTAGGGTTAGGGTTAGGGTTAGGGTTAGGTTGGTGTTAGGGTTAGGGTTAGGGTTAGGGTTAGGGTTGGTGTTAGGTTTAGGGTTAGGGTTAGGGTTAGGGTTAGGGGTTAGGGTAAGAGTTAGTATCAGAATTAGGGTTATGGTTAGGGTTAGGGTTTGGGTATGCCGAGCACTATTCCTCGCCCTAGGCCTATGCCTAGCACTACCTCTTGTCCTACCACTAACCCTGGCCCTAAAGCTACCACTACCCATAGGCCCACCCCCATCCCTACCCCTAGCCACATCTCCAAATCCTGTCCCAAAGCCTACTCCGAGGTTTACCTTGACACCCACCCCTTGCCCTTTGCCTACCCCAGCGCTACGCCTACCACTCCCACCAGCCCAACCTCAGGCCCTAGACCAACGGCCAGTGCTCACTCTAGTCCGAGGCCTGGCACTTGCCCGTCGCCGACCAGTACACCTTGCTTTATTGTTAGCCAGAGCACTAACCCGTGTCCTACGAAAACATTCTGGACCCACCCTTAGCCACACCCTAATCCAGCCCTACATCCGTTCTGAGTCCTAGGACTACCTGGAGCCCTCCCGTGACACCTACCCCTAGCCCTCGGCCATCCTCTTCCACTACCACTAGTCCTAGGCCTCACATGAGCCCTAACCCTAACACTGCCCATGGGCCTCTGCCAACCACTAGCTCTTCACCTAACCCTACACCGAGCACTACCCCTCGCCCTAGGCTTACGCCTAACACTACCTCTGGTCCTACTCCTACACTTGGCCCTACAGCTTCCCCTACCCATAGGCCCACCCCCATCCCTATCCCTAGCCACAACTCCAAATCCTGGCCCTAAGCCTACTCTGAGGTTTACCCCGACACCCACCCCTGCCCCATGCCTACCCCAGTGCTACGCCTACCGCTCCCACTAGCCCTAGCTCGGGCCCTAGACCAACGCCCAGTGCTCCCTCTAGTCCGAGGCCTACCACTTGCCCGACGCCGACCAGTACACCTTGCCATACCGTTAGCCAGAGCACTAACACGTGTCCTAAGAAATCACCCTGGACCCACCCTTACCACACCCTAATCCAGCCCTACACCATTCCCTGTCCTAGGACTACCCGGAGCCCTCTCGTGACACCTACCCCTAGCCCTTGGCCAACCCCTACCACTACCACTAGTCCTAGGTGTAACATGAGCCCTAACCCTAACACTGCCCGTGGGCCACTGCCAACCACTAGCCCTTCACCGGACCCTACCCCGAGCACTACACCTCGCCCTAGGCTTACGCCTAACACTACCTCTTGTCCTACCCCTACCCCTGGCTCTACAGCTCCCCCTACCCATAGGCCCATCCCCATCCCTACCCCTAGCCACAGCTCCCAAACCTGGCCCTAGGCCTACTCCCAGGTTTACCTCGACACCCACCCCTTGCCCTATGCCTACCCCAGCGCTACGCCTACCGCTCCCACTAGCCCTAGCTCGGGCCCTAGACCAACGCGCATGGCTCCCTCTAGTCCGAGGCCTAGAACTTGCCAGTCGCTGACCATACACCTTGCCATTGTTAGGGTTAGGGTTAGGGTTACGGTTAGGATTTAGGGTTAGGGTTAGGGTTAGGGTTGGTGTTAGGGTTAGGGTTAAGGTTAGGGTTGGTGTTAGGTTTAGGGTTAGGGTTAGGGTTAGGGTTAGGGTTAGGGGTAAGGGTTAGGGTTTGTGTTAGGGTTAGGGTTAGGGTTGGTGTTAGGGTTAGGGTTAGGGTTAGGGGTAGGGTTAGGGTTAGGGTTAGGGTTAGGGTTAGGGTTAGTGTTAGGGTTAGGGTTAGGGTTAGTGTTGGTGTTAGGTTTAGGGTTAGGGTTAGGGTTAGGGTTAGGGTTAGGGGTTAGGGTTAGGGTTAGTGTTAGTGTTAGGGTTAGGGTTAGGGTTATGGTTAGGTTTAGGTTACCCCGAGCACTACCCCTCGCCCTAGGCCTACGCCTAGCACTACCTCTGGTCCTACCCCTACCCCTGGCCCTACCGCTCCTTCTACCCATAGGCCCACCCCCATCCCTACCCCTAGCCACAGCTCCAACTCCTGGCCCTAGGCCTACTCCGAGGTTGACCCCGACACCCACCCCTTGCCCTATACCTACCCCAGCGCTATGCCTATCGCTCCCACTAGCCGTAGCTCGGGCCCTAGACCAACGCCCAGTGCTCATGTAGTCCGATGCCTAGCATTTGCCCATCGCCGACCAGTACACCTTGCCATACCGTTAGCCAGAGCACTAACACGTGTCCTACGAAATCACCCTGGACCCACCCTTACCACACCCTAATCCAGCCCTACACCCGTTCCGAGTCCTAGGACTACCAGGAGCCCTCTCGTGACACCTACCACTAGCCCTCGGCCAACCCCTACCACTACCAGTAGTCCTAGGCCTAACATAAGTCCTAACCCTAACACTGCCCGTGGGCCTCTGCCAACCACTAGCCCTTCACCTAACCCTACCCCGAGCACTACACCTCGCCCTAGGCTTACGCCTAACACTACCTCTGGTCCTACCCCTACCACTGGCCCTACAGCTCCCCCTACCCATAGGCCCATCCCCATCCCTACCCCTAGCCAAAGCTCCCACTCCTGGCCCTAGGCCTACTCCGAGGTTTACCTCGACACCCACCCCTTGCCCTATGCCTACCCCAGCGCTACGCCTACCGCTCCCACTAGCCCTAGCTTGGGCCCTAGACCAACGCCGATAACTTCCTCTAGTCCGAGGCCTAGAACTTGCCCCTTCGCTGACCAGTACACCTTGCCCTTGTTAGGGTTAGGGTTAGGGTTAGGGTTAGTGTTAGGGTTAGGGTTAGGGTTAGGGTTAGGGTTTAGGGTTAGGGTTAGGGTTAGGTTTTGTGTTAGGGTTAGGGTTTGGGTTATGGTTAGGGTTATGGTTAGGGGTTAGGGTTAGGGTTAGTTTTAGGTTTAGGGTTAGTGTTAGGTTTAGGGTTAGGGTTAGGGTTAGGGTTTGGTTACCCCGAGCACTACCCCTCGCCCTAGGCCTACGCCTAGCACTACCTCTGGTCCTACCCCTACCCCTGGCCCTACAGTTACCCCTACCCATAGGCCCACCCCCATTTCTACCCCTAGCCACAGCTCCCACTCCAGGTCCTAGACCTACTCCGAGGTTTACCTCGACACCCACCCCTTGCCCTATGCCTACCCCAGTGCTACGCCTACCGCTCCCACTAGCCCTAGCTCGGGCCCTAGACCAACGCGCATGGCTTCCTCTAGTCCGAGGCCTAGAACTTGCCCGTCGCTGACCATACCCCTTGCCATTGTTAGGGTTAGGGTTAGGGTTAGGGTTAGGATTTAGGGTTAGGGTTAGGGTTAGGGTTGGTGTTAGGGTTAGGGTTAGGGTTAGGGTTAGGGTTGGTTTTGGGTTTAGGGTTAGGGTTAGGGTTAGGGTTAGGGTTAGAGGTTAGGGTTAGGGTTTGTGTTAGGGTTAGGGTTAGGGTTGGTGTTAGGGTTAGGGTTAGGGTTAGGGGTAGGGTTAGTGTTAGGGTTAGGGTTAGGGTTAGTTTTTGGGTTAGTGTTTGGGTTAAGGTTAGGGTTAGGGTTAAGATTTAGTGTTAGGGTTAGGGTTAGGGTTGGTGTTAGGGTTAGGGTTAGGGTTAGGGTTGGTGTTAGGTTTAGGGTTAGGATTAGGGTTAGGGTTAGGTTTAGGGGTTAGGGTTAGGTTTAGTGTTAGTGTTAGGGTTAGGGTTGGTGTTAGGGTTAGCGTTAGGGTTAGGGTTAGGGTTAGGGTTAGGGTTGGTGTTAGGGTTAGGGTTAGGGTTAGGGTTAGGGTTGGTGTTAGGTTTAGGGTTAAGGTTAGGGTTAGGGTTAGGGTTAGGGTTAGGGTTAAGATTTAGGGTTAGGGTTAGGGTTAGGGTTGGTGTTAGGGTTAGGGTTAGGGTTAGGGTTGGTGTTAGGTTTAGGGTTAGGGTTAGGGTTAAAGTTAGGGGTTAGGGTAAGGTTTAGTGTTAGGGTTAGGGTTGGTGTTAGGGTTAGCGTTAGGGTTAGGGTTAGGGTTAGGGTTAGGGTTAGGTTGGTGTTAGGGTTAGGGTTAGGGTTAGGGTTAGGGGTGGTGTTAGGTTTAGGGTTAGGGTTAGGGTTAGGGTTAGGGGTTAGGGTAAGAGTTAGTATTAGAATTAGGGTTATGGTTAGGGTTAGGGTTAGGGTACGCCGAGCACTATTCCTCGCCCTAGGCCTATGCCTAGCACTACCTCTGGTCCTACCACTAACCCTGGCCCTAAAGCTACCACTACCCATAGGCTCACCCCCATCCCTACCCCTAGCCACAACTCCAAATCCTGTCCCAAAGCCTACTCCGAGGTTTACCTTGACACCCACCCCTTGCCCTTTGCCTACCCCAGCGCTACGCCTACCACTCCCACCAGCCCTACCTCAGGCCCTAGACCAACGGCCAGTGCTCACTCTAGTCCGAGGCCTAGCACTTGCCCGTCGCCGACCAGTACACCTTGCTTTATTGTTATCCAGAGCACTAACCCGTTTCCTACGAAAACATTCTGGACCCACCCTTAGCCACACCCTAATCCAGCCCTACATCCGTTCTGAGTCCTAGGACTACCCGGAGCCCTACCGTGACACCTACCCCTAGCCCTCGGCCATCCCCTTCCACTACCACTAGTCCTAGGCCTCACATGAACCCTAACCCTAACACTGCCCATGGGCCTCTGCCAACCACTAGCCCTTCACCTAACCCTACCCCGAGCACTACACCTCGCCCTAGGCTTACGCCTAACACTACCTCTTGTCCTACCCCTACCCCTGGCCCTACAGCTCACCCTACCCATAGGCCCATCCCCCTCCCTACCCCTAGCCACAGCTCCCAATCCTGGCCCTAGGCCTACTACCAGGTTTACCTCGACACCCACCCCTTGCCCTATGCCTACCCCAGCGCTACGCCTACCGCTCCCACTAGCCCTAGCTCGGGCCCTAGACCAACGCCGATGGCTTCCTCTAGTCCGAGGCCTAGAACTTGCCCCTTCGCTGACCAGTACACCTTGCCCTTGTTAGGGTTAGGGTTAGGGTTAAGGTTAGGGTTTAGGGTTATGGTTAGGGTTAGGTTTTGTGTTAGGGTTAGGGTTAGGGTTAGGGTTAGGGTTATGGTTAGGGGTTAGGGTTAGGGTTAGTGTTAGGGTTAGGGTTAGTGTTAGGTTTAGGGTTAGGGTTAGGGTTAGGGTTTGGTTACCCCGAGCACTACCCCTCGCCCTAGGCCTACGCCTAGCACTACCTCTGGTCCTACCCCTACCCCTGGCCCTACAGTTACCCCTACCCATAGGCCCACCCCCATTTCTACCCCTAGCCACAGCTCCCACTCCAGGTCCTAGACCTACTCTGAGGTTTACCTCGACACCCACCCTTTGCCCTATGTCTACCCAGCGCTACGCCTACCGCTCCCACTAGCCCTAGCTCGGCCCCTAGACCAACGCGCATGGCTCCCTCTAGTCCGAGGCCTAGAACTTGCCCGTCTCTGACCATACACCTTGCCATTGTTAGGGTTAGGGTTAGGGTTACGGTTAGGATTTAGGGTTAGGGTTAGGGTTGGTGTTAGGGTTAGGGTTAGGGTTAGGGTTAGGGTTGGTGTTAGGTTTAGGGTTAGGGTTAGGGTTAGGGTTAGGGTTAGGGGTTAGGGTTAGGGTTTGTGTTAGGGTTAGGGTTAGGGTTGGTGTTAGGTTTAGGGTTAGGGTTAGGGGTAGGGTTAGGATTAGGGTTAGGGTTAGGGTTAGGGTTAGTGTTAGGGTTAGGGTTAGGGTTAGTGTTGGTGTTAGGTTTAGGGTTAGGGTTAGGGTTAGGGTTAGGGTTAGGGTTAGGGGTTAGGGTTAGGGTTAGTGTTAGTGTTAGGGTTAGGGTTAGGGTTATGGTTAGGTTTAGGTTACCCCGAGCACTACCCCTCGCCCTAGGCCTACGCCTAGCACTACCTCTGGTCCTACCCCTACCCCTGGCCCTACCGCTCCTTCTACCCATAGGCCCACCCCCATCCCTACCCCTAGCCACAGCTCCAACTCCTGGCCCTAGGCCTACTCCGAGGTTTACCCCGACACCCACCCCTTACCCTATACCTACCCCAGCGCTATGCCTATCGCTCCCACTAGCCGTAGCTCGGTCCCTAGACCAACGCCCAGTGCTCATCTAGTCCGATGCCTAGCATTTGCCCATCGCCGACCAGTACACCTTGCCATACCGTTAGCCAGAGCACTAACACGTGTCCTACGAAATCACCCTGGACCCACCCTTACCACACCCTAATCCAGCCCTACACCCGTTCCGAGTCCTAGGACTACCAGGAGCCCTCTCGTGACACCTACCACTAGCCCTCGGCCAACCCCTACCACTACCACTAGTCCTAGGCCTAACATGAGCCCTAACCCTAACACTGCCCGTGGGCCTCTGCCAACCACTAGCCCTTCACCTAACCCTACCCCGAGCACTACACCTCGCCCTAGGCTTACGCCTAACACTACCTCTGGTCCTACCCCTACCACTGGCCCTACAGCTCCCCCTACCCATAGGCCCATCCCCATCCCTACCCCTAGCCAAAGCTCCCACTCCTGGCCCTAGGCCTACTCCGAGGTTTACCTCGACACCCACCCCTTGCCCTATGCCTACCCCAGCGCTACGCCTACCACTCCCACTAGCCCTAGCTTGGGCCCTAGACCAACGCCGATAACTTCCTCTAGTCCGAGGCCTAGAACTTGCCCCTTCGCTGACCAGTACACCTTGCCCTTGTTAGGGTTAGGGTTAGGGTTAGGGTTAGGGTTAGGGTTAGGGTTAGGGTTAGGGTTTAGGGTTAGGGTTAGGGTTAGGTTTTGTGTTAGGGTTAGGGTTTGGGTTATGGTTAGGGTTATGGTTAGGGGTTAGGGTTAGGGTTAGTGTTAGGGTTAGGGTTAGTGTTAGGTTTAGGGTTAGGGTTAGGGTTAGGGTTTGGTTACCCCGAGCACTACCCCTCGCCCTAGGCCTACGCCTAGCACTACCTCTGGTCCTACCCCTACCCCTGGCCCTACAGTTACCCCTACCCATAGGCCCACCCCCATTTCTACCCCTAGCCACAGCTCCCACTCCAGGTCCTAGACCTACTCCGAGGTTTACCTCGACACCCACCCCTTGCCCTATGCCTACCCCAGTGCTACGCCTACCGCTCCCACTAGCCCTAGCTCGGGCCCTAGACCAACGCGCATGGCTTCCTCTAGTCCGAGGCCTAGAACTTGCCCGTCGCTGACCATACCCCTTGCCATTGTTAGGGTTAGGGTTAGGGTTAGGGTTAGGATTTAGGGTTAGGGTTAGGGTTAGGGTTGGTGTTAGGGTTAGGGTTAGGGTTAGGGTTAGGGTTGGTTTTGGGTTTAAGGTTAGGGTTAGGGTTAGGGTTAGGGTTAGAGGTTAGGGTTAGGGTTTGTGTTAGGGTTAGGGTTAGGGTTGGTGTTAGGGTTAGGGTTAGGGTTAGGGGTAGGGTTAGTGTTAGGGTTAGGGTTAAGGTTAGTTTTAGGGTTAGTATTAGGGTTAGGGTTAGGGTTAGGGTTAAGATTTAGTGTTAGGGTTAGGGTTAGGGTTGGTGTTAGGGTTAGGGTTAGGGTTAGGGTTGGTGTTAGGTTTAGGGTTAGGGTTAGGGTTAGGGTTAGGTTTAGGGGTTAGGGTTAGGTTTAGTGTTAGTGTTAGGGTTAGGGTTGGTGTTAGGGTTAGCGTTAGGGTTAGGGTTAGGGTTGGTGTTAGGGTTAGGGTTAGGGTTAGGGTTAGGGTTGGTGTTAGGTTTAGGGTTAAGGTTAGGGTTAGGGTTAGGGTTAGGGTTAGGGTTAAGATTTAGGGTTAGGGTTAGGGTTAGGGTTGGTGTTAGGGTTAGGGTTAGGGTTAGGGTTGGTGTTAGGTTTAGGGTTAGGGTTAGGGTTAGGGTTAAAGTTAGGGGTTAGGGTAAGGTTTAGTGTTAGGGTTAGGGTTGGTGTTAGGGTTAGCGTTAGGGTTAGGGTTAGGGTTAGGGTTAGGGTTAGGTTGGTGTTAGGGTTAGGGTTAGGGTTAGGGTTAGGGGTGGTGTTAGGTTTAGGGTTAGGGTTAGGGTTAGGGTTAGGGGTTAGGGTAAGAGTTAGTATTAGAATTAGGGTTATGGTTAGGGTTAGGGTTAGGGTACGCCGAGCACTATTCCTCGCCCTAGGCCTATGCCTAGCACTACCTCTGGTCCTACCACTAACCCTGGCCCTAAAGCTACCACTACCCATAGGCCCACCCCCATCCCTACCCCTAGCCACAACTCCAAATCCTGTCCCAAAGCCTACTCCGAGGTTTACCTTGACACCCACCCCTTGCCCTTTGCCTACCCCAGCGCTACGCCTACCACTCCCACCAGCCCTACCTCAGGCCCTAGACCAACGGCCAGTGCTCACTCTAGTCCGAGGCCTAGCACTTGCCCGTCGCCGACCAGTACACCTTGCTTTATTGTTATCCAGAGCACTAACCCGTGTCCTACGAAAACATTCTGGACCCACCCTTAGCCACACCCTAATCCAGCCCTACATCCGTTCTGAGTCCTAGGACTACCCGGAGCCCTCCCGTGACACCTACCCCTAGCCCTCGGCCATCCCCTTCCACTACCACTAGTCCTAGGCCTCACATGAGCCCTAACCCTAACACTGCCCATAGGCCTCTGCCAACCACTAGCCCTTCACCTAATCCTACACCGAGCACTACCCCTCGCCCTAGACTTACGCCTAACACTACCTCTGGTCCTAATCCTACCCTTGGCCCTACAGCTCCCCCTACCCATAGGCCCACCCCCATCCCTATCCCTAGCCACAACTCCAAATCCTGGCCCTAAGCCTACTCTGAGGTTTACCCCGACACCCACCCCTGCCCCATGCCTACCCCAGTGCTACGCCTACCGCTCCCACTAGCCCTAGCTCGGGCCCTAGACCAACGCCCAGTGCTCCCTCTAGTCCGAGGCCTACCACTTACCCCACGCCGACCAGTACACCTTGCCATACCGTTAGCCAGAGCACTAACACGTGTCCTACGAAATCACCCTGGACCCACCCTTACCACACCCTAATCCAGCCCTACACCATTCCCTGTCCAAGGACTACCCGGAGCCCTCTCGTGACACCTACCCCTAGCCCTCGGCCAACCCCTACCACTACCACTTGTCCTAGGTCTAACATGAGCCCTAACCCTAACACTGCCCGTGGGCCTCTGCCAACCACTAGCCCTTCACCGGACCCTACCCCGAGCACTACACCTCGCCCTAGGCTTACGCCTAACACTACCTCTTGTCCTACCCCTACCCCTGGCCCTACAGCTCACACTACCCATAGGCCCATCCCCCTCCCTACCCCTAGCCACAGCTCCCAATCCTGGCCCTAGGCCTACTACCAGGTTTACCTCGACACCCACCCCTTGCCCTATGCCTACCCCAGCGCTACGCCTACCGCTCCCACTAGCCCTAGCTCGGGCCCTAGACCAACGCCGATGGCTTCCTCTAGTCCGAGGCCTAGAACTTGCCCCTTCGCTGACCAGTACACCTTGCCCTTGTTAGGGTTAGGGTTAGGGTTAAGGTTAGGGTTTAGGGTTATGGTTAGGGTTAGGTTTTGTGTTAGGGTTAGGGTTAGGGTTAGGGTTAGGGTTATGGTTAGGGGTTAGGGTTAGGGTTAGTGTTAGGGTTAGGGTTAGTGTTAGGTTTAGGGTTAGGGTTAGGGTTAGGGTTTGGTTACCCCGAGCACTACCCCTCGCCCTAGGCCTACGCCTAGCACTACCTCTGGTCCTACCCCTACCCCTGGCCCTACAGTTACCCCTACCCATAGGCCCACCCCCATTTCTACCCCTAGCCACAGCTCCCACTCCAGGTCCTAGACCTACTCTGAGGTTTACCTCGACACCCACCCCTTGCCCTATGTCTACCCAGCGCTACGCCTACCGCTCCCACTAGCCCTAGCTCGGCCCCTAGACCAACGCGCATGGCTCCCTCTAGTCCGAGGCCTAGAACTTGCCCGTCTCTGACCATACACCTTGCCATTGTTAGGGTTAGGGTTAGGGTTACGGTTAGGATTTAGGGTTAGGGTTAGGGTTAGGGTTGGTGTTAGGGTTAGGGTTAGGGTTAGGGTTGGTGTTAGGTTTAGGGTTAGGGTTAGGGTTAGGGTTAGGGTTAGGGGTTAGGTTAGGGTTTGTGTTAGGGTTAGGGTTAGGGTTGGTGTTAGGGTTAGGGTTAGGGTTAGGGGTAGGGTTAGGATTAGGGTTAGGGTTAGGGTTAGGGTTAGTGTTAGGGTTAGGGTTAGGGTTAGTGTTGGTGTTAGGTTTAGGGTTAGGGTTAGGGTTAGGGTTAGGGGTTAGGGTTAGGGTTAGTGTTAGTGTTAGGGTTAGGGTTAGGGTTATGGTTAGGTTTAGGTTACCCCGAGCACTACCCCTCGCCCTAGGCCTACGCCTAGCACTACCTCTGGTCCTACCCCTACCCCTGGCCCTACCGCTCCTTCTACCCATAGGCCCACCCCCATCCCTACCCCTAGCCACAGCTCCAACTCCTGGCCCTAGGCCTACTCCGAGGTTTACCCCGACACCCACCCCTTACCCTATACCTACCCCAGCGCTATGCCTATCGCTCCCACTAGCCGTAGCTCGGGCCCTAGACCAACGCCCAGTGCTCATCTAGTCCGATGCCTAGCATTTGCCCATCGCCGACCAGTACACCTTGCCATACCGTTAGCCAGAGCACTAACACGTGTCCTACGAAATCACCCTGGACCCACCCTTACCACACCCTAATCCAGCCGTACACCCGTTCCGAGTCCTAGGACTACCAGGAGCCCTCTCGTGACACCTACCACTAGGCCTCGGCCAACCCCTACCACTACCACTAGTCCTAGGCCTAACATGAGCCCTAACCCTAACACTGCCCGTGGGCCTCTGCCAACCACTAGCCCTTCACCTAACCCTACCCCGAGCACTACACCTCGCCCTAGGCTTACGCCTAACACTACCTCTGGTCCTACCCCTACCACTGGCCCTACAGCTCCCCCTACCCATAGGCCCATCCCCATCCCTACCCCTAGCCAAAGCTCCCACTCCTGGCCCTAGGCGTACTCCGAGGTTTACCTCGACACCCACCCCTTGCCCTATGCCTACCCCAGCGCTACGCCTACCGCTCCCACTAGCCCTAGCTTGGGCCCTAGACCAACGCCGATAACTTCCTCTAGTCCGAGGCCTAGAACTTGCCCCTTCGCTGACCAGTACACCTTGCCCTTGTTAGGGTTAGGGTTAGGGTTAGGGTTAGGGTTAGGGTTAGGGTTAGGGTTAGGGTTAGGGTTTAGGGTTAGGGTTAGGGTTAGGTTTTGTGTTAGGGTTAGGGTTTGGGTTATGGTTAGGGTTATGGTTAGGGGTTAGGGTTAGGGTTAGTGTTAGGGTTAGGGTTAGTGTTAGGTTTAGGGTTAGGGTTAGGGTTAGGGTTTGGTTACCCCGAGCACTACCCCTCGCCCTAGGCCTACGCCTAGCACTACCTCTGGTCCTACCCCTACCCCTGGCCCTACAGTTACCCCTACCCATAGGCCCACCCCCATTTCTACCCCTAGCCACAGCTCCCACTCCAGGTCCTAGACCTACTCCGAGGTTTACCTCGATACCCACCCCTTGCCCTATGCCTACCCCAGTGCTACGCCTACCGCTCCCACTAGCCCTAGCTCGGGCCCTAGACCAACGCGCATGGCTTCCTCTAGTCCGAGGCCTAGAACTTGCCCGTCGCTGACCATACCCCTTGCCATTGTTAGGGTTAGGGTTAGGGTTAGGGTTAGGATTTAGGGTTAGGGTTAGGGTTAGGGTTGGTGTTAGGGTTAGGGTTAGGGTTAGGGTTAGGGTTGGTTTTGGGTTTAAGGTTAGGGTTAGGGTTAGGGTTAGGGTTAGAGGTTAGGGTTAGGGTTTGTGTTAGGGTTAGGGTTAGGGTTGGTGTTAGGTTTAGGGTTAGGGCTAGGGGTAGGGTTAGTGTTAGGGTTAGGGTTAGGGTTAGGTTTAGGGTTAGTGTTAGGGTTAGGGTTAGGGTTAGGGTTAAGATTTAGTGTTAGGGTTAGGGTTAGGGTTGGTGTTAGGGTTAGGGTTAGGGTTAGGGTTGGTGTTAGGTTTAGGGTTAGGGTTAGGGTTAGGGTTAGGTTTAGGGGTTAGGGTTAGGTTTAGTGTTAGTGTTAGGGTTAGGGTTGGTGTTAGGGTTAGCGTTAGGGTTAGGGTTAGGGTTAGGGTTAGGGTTAGGGTTGGTGTTAGGGTTAGGGTTAGGGTTAGGGTTAGGGTTGGTGTTAGGTTTAGGGTTAAGGTTAGGGTTAGGGTTAGGGTTAGGGTTAGGGTTAAGATTTAGGGTTAGGGTTAGGGTTAGGGTTGGTGTTAGGGTTAGGGTTAGGGTTAGGGTTGGTGTTAGGTTTAGGGTTAGGGTTAGGGTTAGGGTTAAAGTTAGGGGTTAGGGTAAGGTTTAGTGTTAGGGTTAGGGTTGGTGTTAGGGTTAGCGTTAGGGTTAGGGTTAGGGTTAGGGTTAGGGTTAGGGGTTAGGGTAAGAGTTAGTATTAGAATTAGGGTTATGGTTAGGGTTAGGGTTAGGGTACGCCGAGCACTATTCCTCGCCCTAGGCCTATGCCTAGCACTACCTCTGGTCCTACCACTAACCCTGGCCCTAAAGCTACCACTACCCATAGGCCCACCCCCATCCCTACCCTTAGCCACAACTCCAAATCCTGTCCCAAAGCCTACTCCGAGGTTTACCTTGACACCCACCCCTTGCCCTTTGCCTACCCCAGCGCTACGCCTACCACTCCCACCAGCCCTACCTCAGGCCCTAGACCAACGGCCAGTGCTCACTCTAGTCGGAGGCCCAGCACTTGCCCGTCGCCGACCAGTACACCTTGCTTTATTGTTATCCAGAGCACTAACCCGTGTCGTACGAAAACATTCTGGACCCACCCTTAGCCACACCCTAATCCAGCCCTACATCCGTTCTGAGTCCTAGGACTACCCGGAGCCCTCCCGTGACACCTACCCCTAGCCCTCGGCCATCCCCTTCCACTACCACTAGTCCTAGGCCTCACATAAGCCCTAACCCTAACACTGCCCATGGGTCTCTGCCAACCACTAGCCCTTCACCTAATCCTACACCGAGCACTACCCATCGCCCTAGGCTTACGGCTAACACTACCTCTGGTCCTAATCCTACCCTTGGCCCTACAGCTCACCCTACCCATAGGCCCACCCACATCCCTATCCCTAGCCACAACTCCAAATCCTGGCCCTAAGCCTACTCTGAGGTTTACCCCGACACCCATCCCTGCCCTATGCCTACCCCAGTGCTACGCCTACCGCTCCCACTAGCCCTAGCTCCGGCCCTAGACCAACGCCCAGTGCTCCCTCTAGTCCGAGGCCTACCACTTACCCCACGCCGACCAGTACACCTTGCCATACCGTTAGCCAGAGCACTAACACGTGTCCTACGAAATCACCCTGGACCCACCCTTACCACACCCTAATCCAGCCCTACACCATTCCCTGTCCAAGGACTACCCGGAGCCCTCTCGTGACACCTACCCCTAGCCCTCGGCCAACCCCTACCACTACCACTTGTCCTAGGTCTAACATGAGCCCTAACCCTAACACTGCCCGTGGGCCTCTGCCAACCACTAGCCCTTCACCTAACCCTACCCGAGCACTACACCTCGCCCTAGGCTTACGCCTAACACTACCTCTTGTCCTACCCCTACCCCTGGCCCTACAGCTCACCCTACCCATAGGCCCATCCCCCTCCCTACCCCTAGCCACAGCTCCCAATCCTGGCCCTAGGCCTACTACCAGGTTTACCTCGACACCCACCCCTTGCCCTATGCCTACCCCAGCGCTACGCCTACCGCTCCCACTAGCCCTAGCTCGGGCCCTAGACCAACGCCGATGGCTTCCTCTAGTCCGAGGCCTAGAACTTGCCCCTTCGCTGACCAGTACACCTTGCCCTTGTTAGGGTTAGGGTTAGGGTTAAGGTTAGGGTTTAGGGTTATGGTTAGGGTTAGGTTTTGTGTTAGGGTTAGGGTTAGGGTTAGGGTTAGGGTTAGGGTTATGGTTAGGGGTTAGGGTTAGGGTTAGTGTTAGGGTTAGGGTTAGTGTTAGGTTTAGGGTTAGGGTTAGGGTTAGGGTTTGGTTACCCCGAGCACTACCCCTCGCCCTAGGCCTACGCCTAGCACTACCTCTGGTCCTACCCCTACCCCTGGCCCTACAGTTACCCCTACCCATAGGCCCACCCCCATTTCTACCCCTAGCCACAGCTCCCACTCCAGGTCCTAGACCTACTCTGAGGTTTACCTCGACACCCACCCCTTGCCCTATGTCTACCCAGCACTACGCCTACCGCTCCCACTAGCCCTAGCTCGGCCCCTAGACCAACGCGCATGGCTCCCTCTAGTCCGAGGCCTAGAACTTGCCCGTCTCTGACCATACACCTTGCCATTGTTAGGGTTAGGGTTAGGGTTACGGTTAGGATTTAGGGTTAGGGTTAGGGTTAGGGTTGGTGTTAGGGTTAGGGTTAGGGTTAGGGTTAGGGTTGGTGTTAGGTTTAGGGTTAGGGTTAGGGTTAGGGTTAGGGTTAGGGGTTAGGGTTAGGGTTTGTGTTAGGGTTAGGGTTAGGTTTGGTGTTAGGGTTAGGGTTAGGGTTAGGGGTAGGGTTAGGGTTAGGGTTAGGGTTAGGGTTAGTGTTAGGGTTAGGGTTAGGGTTAGTGTTGGTGTTAGGTTTAGGGTTAGGGTTAGGGTTAGGGTTAGGGTTAGGGGTTAGGGTTAGGGTTAATGTTAGGGTTAGGGTTAGGGTTAGGGTTAGGGTTAGGTTTAGGTTACCCCGAGCACTACCCCTCGCCCTAGGCCTACGCCTAACACTACCTCTGGTCCTACCCCTACCCCTGGCCCTACGGCTCCTTCTACCCATAGGCCCACCCCCATCCCTACCCCTAGCCACAGCTCCAACTCCTGGCCCTAGGCCTACTCCGAGGTTTACCCTGACACCCACCCCTTGCCCTATACCTACCCCAGCGCTATGCCTATCGCTCCCACTAGCCGTAGCTCGGGCCCTAGACCAACGCCCAGTGCTCCCTTTAGTCCGAGGCCTACCACTTGCCGGACGCCGACCAGTACAGCTTGACCTACCGTTAGCCAGAGCACTAAGCCGTGTCCTACGAAAACACCCTGGACCCACCCTTAGCCACAACCTAATCCAGCCATACATCCGTTCCGTGTCCTAGGACTACCCGGAGCCCTTCCGGGACACCTACCCCTAGCCCTCGGCGAACCCCTACCACTACCACTAGTCCTAGGCCTAACATGAGCCCTAACCCTAACACTGCCCGTGGGCCTCTGCCAACCACTAGCCCTTCACCTAACCCTACCCCGAGCACTACCACTCGCCCTAGGCTTACGCCTAAAACTACCTCTTGTCCTACCCCTACCCCTGGCCCTACAGCTCCCCCTACCCATACGCCCACCCCCATCCCTACCCCTAGCCACAGCTCTTACTCCTGGCCCTAGGCCTACTCTGAGGTTTACCTAGACAACCACCCCTTGCCCTATGCCTACCCCAGCGCTACGCCTACCGCTCCACTAGCCCTAGCTCGGGCCCTAGAGCAACGCGCATGGCTCCCTCTAGTCCGAGGCCTAGAACTTGCCTGTCGCTGACCATACACCTTGCCATTGTTAGGGTTAGGGTTAAAGTTAGGGTTAAGATTTAGGGTTAGGGTTAGGGTTAAGGTTGGTGTTAGGGTTAGGGTTAGGGTTAGGGTTAGGGTTGGTGTTAGGTTTAGGGTTAGGGTTAGGGTTAGGGTTAGGGTAAGGGGATAGGGTTAGGGTTAGTGTTAGGGTTAGGGTTAGGGTTAGGGTTAGTGTTAGGGTTAGGGTTAGGGTTAGGGTTAGTTTACCCCGAGCACTACCCCTCTTCCTCGGCCTACGCCTTGCACTACCTCTGGTCCTACCCCTACCTCTGGCCCTACAGCTCCCCCTACCCATAGGCCCACCCCCATTCCTACCCCTAGCCACAGCTCCAACTCTTGGCCCTAGGCCTACTCCGAGGTTAACACCGACACCCACCCCTTGCCCTATACCTACCCCAGCGCTACGCCTATCGCTCCCACTAGCCCTAGCTCGGGCCCTAGACCAACGCCCAGTGCTCATCTAGTCCATGCCTATCACTTGCCCGTCACCGACCAGTACACCTTGACCTACCATTAGCCAGAGCACTAAGCCGTGTCCTACGAAATCACCCTGGACCCTCCCTTAGCCACACCCTAATCCAGCCCTACACCTGTTCCGAGTCCTAGGACTACCCGGAGCCCTCCCGTGACACCTACCTCTAGCCCTCGGCTAACCCCTACCACTACCACTCGTCTTAGGCCTAACATGAGCCCTAACCCTAACACTGCTCGTTGGCCTCTGCCAACCACTAGCCCTTCACCTAACCCTAACCCGAGCACGACCCATCGCCCTAGGCCTACGCCTAGCACTATTTCTGGTCCTACCACTACCCCTGGCCCTACAGCTCCACCTACCCATAGGCCCACCCCCATCCCTACCCCTAGCCACAGCTCCAACTCCTGGCCCTAGGCCTACTCCGAGGTTTACCACGACACCCACCCCTTGCCCTATACCTACCCCAGCGCAACGCCTACCGCTCCCACTAGCCCTAGCTCGGGCCCTAGACCAACGCGCATGGCTCCCTCTAGTCCGAGGCCTAGAACTTGCCCGTCGCTGACCATACACCTTGCCATTGTTAGGGTTAGGGTTAGGGTTAGGGTTAGGGTTCGGCTTAGGATTTAGGGTTAGGGTTAGGGTTAGGGTTGGTGTTAGGTTTAGGGTTAGGGTTAGGGTTAGTGTTTGTGTTAGGTTTAGGGTTAGGGTTAGGGTTAGGGTTAGGGTTAGAGGTTACGGTTAGGGTTAGTGTTAGGGTTAGGGTTTGGGTTGGTGTTAGGGTTAGGGTTAGGGTTAGGGTTAGGGTTAGGGTTGGTGTTAGGGTTAGGGTTAGGGTTAGGGTTGGTGTTAGGTTTAGGGTAGGGTTAGGGTTAGGGTTAGGGTTAGGGGTTAGGGTAGAGTTAGTGTTAGGGTTAGGGTTAGGGTAGGCCGAGCACTATTCCTCGCCCTAAGCCTATGCCTAGCAGTACCTCTGGTCCTACCACTACCCCTGGCCCTACAGTTACTTCTACCCATAGGCCCACCCCCATCCCTAACCCTAGCCACAACTCCAAATCCTGTCCCAAAGCCTACTCCGAGGTTTACCTTGACACCCACCCCTTGCCCTTTGCCTACCCCAGCGCTACGCCTACCACTCCCACCAGCCCTACCTCAGGCCCTAGACCAACGGCCAGTGCTCACTCTAGTCCGAGGCCTAGCACTTGCCCGTCGCCGACCAGTACACCTTGCTTTACCGTTAGCCAGAGCACTAACCCGTGTCCTACGAAAACATTCTGGACCCACCCTTAGCCACACCCTAATCCAGCCCTACATCCGTTCTGAGTCCTAGGACTACACGGAGCCCTCCCGTGACACCTACCCCTAGCCCTCGGCCATCCTCTCCCACTACCACTAGTCCTAGGCCTCACATGAGCCCTAACCCTAACACTGCCCGTGGGACTCTGCCAACCACTACCCCTTCACCTAACCCTACACCGAGCACTACCCCTCGCCCTAGGCTTACGCCTAACACTACCTCTAGTCCTACTCCTACCCTTGGCCATACAGCTCCCCCTACCCATAGGCCCACACTTATCCCTATCCCTAGCCACAACACCGAATCCTGGCCCTAAGCCTACTCCGAGGTTTACCCCGACACCCACCCCTTGCCCTATGCCTACCCCAGTGCTACGCCTACCGCTCCCACTAGCCCTAGCTCGGGCCCTAGACCAACGCCCAGTGCTCCCTCTAGTCCGAGGCCTACCACTTGCCGGACGCCGACCAGTACACCTTGCCATACCGTTAGCCAGAGCACTAACACGTGTCCTACGAAATCACCCTGGACCCACCCTTAACCACACCCTAATCCAGCCCTACACTTGTTCCGAGTCCTAGAACTACCCGGAGCCCTCTCGTGACACCTACCCCTAGCCCTCGGCCAACCCCTACCACTACCACTAGTCCTAGGCCTAACATGAGCCCTAAGCCTAACACTGCCCGTGGGCCTCTGCCAACCAATAGCCCTTCACCTAACCCTACCCCGAGCACTACAACTCGCCCTAGGCTTACGCCTAACACTACCTCTGGTCGTACCCTTACCCCTGGCCCTACAGTTCCCCGTACCCATAGGCCCACCCCCATTTCTACCCCTAGCCACAGCCCCACTCCAGGTCCTAGGCCTACTCCGAGGTTTACCTCGACACCCACTCCTTGCCCTATGCCTACCCCAGCGCTACGCCTACCGCTCCCACTAGCCCTAGCTCGGGCCCTAGACTAACGCGCATGGCTCCCTCTAGTCCGAGGCCTAGAACTTGCCCGTCGCTGACCATACACCTTGCCATTGTTAGGGTTAGGGTTAGGGTTAGGGTAGGGTTAGGGTTAGGGTTAGGGTTAGGGTTGGTGTTAGGGTTAGGGTTAGGGGTTAGGGTTAGGGTTAGTGTTAGGGTTAGGGTTTGGGTTGGTGTTAGGGTTAGGGTCAGGGTTAGGGGTAGGGTTAGGGTTAGGGTTAGGGTTAGGTTTAGGGTTAGGGTTAGGGTTGGTGTTAGGTTTAGGGTTAGGGTTAGGGTTAGGGTTAGTGTTAGGGGTTAGGGTTAGGGTTAGTGTTAGGGTTAGGGTTAGGGTTAGGGTTAGGTTACCCCGAGCACTACCCCTCGCCCTAGGCCTACGCCTAGCACTACCTCTGGTCCTACCCCTACCCCTGGCCCTACAGATGCCCCTACCCATACGCCCACCCCCATCCCTACCCCTAGCCACAGCTCCCACTCCTGGCCCTAGGCCTACGCCGAGGTTTACCTAGACACCCACCCCTTGCCTTATGCCTACCCCAGCGCTACGCCTACCGCTCAGACTAGCCCTAGCCCTGGCGCTAGACCAACGCGCAAGGCTCCCTTTAGTCCGAGGCCTAGAACTTGCCCGTCGCAGACCATACACCTTGCCATTGTTAGGGTTAGGGTTAGGGTTAGGGTTAGGGTTAGGGTTTAGGGTTAGTGTTAGGGTTAGGGTTGGTGTTAGGGTTAGGGTTAGGGTTTAGGGTTAGGGTTAGTTAAAGGGTTAGAATTAGGGTTGGTGTTAGGGATAGGGTTAGGGTTAGGGGTCGTGTTAGGGTTAGGGTTGGTGTTAGGTTTAGGGTTAGGGTTAGGGTTAGGGTTAGGGTTAGGGGATAGGGTTAGGGTTAGTGTTAGGGTTAGGGTTAGGGTTAGGGTTAGTGTTAGGGTTAGTGTTAGGGTTAGGGTTAGGGTTATGTTACACTGAGCACTACCCCTCGCCCTAGGCCTACGCCTAGCACTACCTCTGGTCCTACCCCTACCTCTAGCCCTACAGCTCCCCCTACCCATAGGCCCACCACCATTCCTACCCCTAGCCACAGCTCCAACTCCTGGCCCTAGGCCTACTCCGAGGTTTACCCCGACACCCACCCCTTGCCCTATTCCTACCCCAGCGCTATGCCTATCGCTCCCACTAGCCGTAGCTCGGGCCCTAGACCAACGCCCAGTGCTCATCTAGTTTGATGCCTAGCATTTGCCCATCGCCGACCAGTACACCTTGCCATACCGTTAGCCAGAGCACTAACACGTGTCCTACGAAATCACCCTGGACCCACCCTTACCACACCCTAATCCAGCCCTACACCCGTTCCGAGTCCTAGGACTACCAGGAGCCCTCTCGTGACACCTACCACTAGCCCTCGGCCAACCCCTACCAGTACCACTAGTCCTAGGCCTAACATGAGCCCTAACCCTAACACTGCCCGTGGGCCTCTGCCAACCACTAGCCCTTCACCTAACCCTACCCCGAGCACTACACCTCGCCCTAGGCTTACGCCTAACACTACCTTTGGTCCTACCCCTACCACTGGCCCTACAGTTCCCCCTACCCATAGCCCCATCCCCATCCCTACCCCTAGCCAAAGCTCCCTCTCCTGGCCCTAGGCCTACTCCGAGGTTTACCTCGACACCCACCCCTTGCCCTATGCCTACCCCAGCGCTACGCCTACCGCTCTCACTAGCCCTAGCTTGGGCCGTAGACCAACGCCGATGGCTTCTTCTAGTCCGAGGCCTAGAACTTGCCACTTCGCTGACCAGTACACCTTGCCATTGTTAGGGTTAGGGTTAGGGTTAGGGTTAGGGTTTAGGGTTAGGGTTAGGGTTAGGTTTTGTGTTAGGGTTAGGGTTAGGGTTAGGGTTATGGTTAGGGGTTAGGGTTAGGGTTAGTGTTAGGGTTAGGGTTAGTGTTAGGGTTAGGGTTCGGGTTAGGGTTAGGGTTTTGTTACTTCGAGCACTACCCCTCGCTTTAGGCCTACGCCTAGCACTACCTCTGGTCCTACCCCTACCCCTGGCCCTACAGTTACCCCTACCCATAGGCCCACCCCCATTTCTACCCCTAGCCACAGCTCCCACTCCAGGTCCTAGACCTACTCCGAGGTTTACCTCGACACCCACCCCTTGCCCTATGCCTACCCCAGTGCTACGCCTACCGCTCCCACTAGCCCTAGCTCGGACCCTAGACCAACGCGCATGGCTCCCTCTAGTCTGAGGCCTAGAACTTGCCCGTCGCTGACCATACCCCTTGCCATTGTTAGGGTTAGGGTTAGGGTTAGGGTTAGGATTTAGGGTTAGGGTTAGAGTTAGGGTTGGTGTTGGGTTTAGGGTTAGGGTTAGGTTTAGGGTTAGGGTTAGAGGTTAGGGTTAGGGTTTGTGTTAGGGTTAGGGTTAGGGTTGGTGTTAGGGTTAGGGTTAGGGTTAGGGGTAGGTTTAGGGTTAGGGTTAGGGTTAGGGTTAGTGTTAGGGTTAGGGTTAGTGTTTGGGTTAGGGTTAGGGTTAGTGTTGGTGTTAGGTTTAGGGTTAGGGTTAGGGTTACGATTAGGGTTAGGGGTTAGGGTTAGGGTTAGTGTTAGGGTTAGGGTTAGGGTTAGGGTTAAGGTTAAGATTTAGGGTTAGGGTTAGGGTTAGGGTTGGTGTTAGGGTTAGGGTTAGGGTTAGGGTTGGTGTTAGGTTTAGGGTTATGGTTAGGGTTAGGGTTAGGTTTAGGGGTTAGGGTTAGGTTTAGTGTTAGTGTTAGGGTTAGGGTTGGTGTTAGGGTTAGGGTTGGTGTTAGGTTTAGGGTTAGGGTTAGGGTTAGGGTTAGGGTTAGGGTTAAGATTTAGGGTTAGGGTTAGGGTTAGGGTTGGTGTTAGGGTTAGGGTTAGGGTTAGGGTTGGTTTTAGGTTTAGGGTTAGGGTTAGGGTTAGGGTTATGGTTAGGGGTTAGGGTTAGGTTTAGTGTTAGGGTTAGGGTTAGGATTGGTGTTAGGGTTAGCGTTAGGGTTAGGGTTAGGGTTAGGGTTAGGGTTATGGTTACCTTGGTGTTAGGGTTAGGGTTAGGGTTAGTGTTAGGGGTGGTGTTAGGTTTAGGGTTAGGGTTAGGGTTAGGGTTAGGGGTTAGGGTAAGAGTTAGTATTAGAATTAGGGTTATGGTTAGGGTTAGGGTTAGGGTACGCCGAGCACTATTCCTCGCCCTAGGCCTATGCCTAGCACTACCTCTGGTCCTACCACTAACCCTGGCCCTAAAGCTACCACTACCCATAGGCGCACCCCCATCCCTACCCCTAGCCACAACTCCAAATCCTGTTCCAAGCCTACTCCGAGGTTTACCTTGACACCCACCCCTTGCCCTTTGCCTACCCCAGCGCTACGCCTACCACTCCCACCAGCCCTACCTCAGGCCCTAGACCAACGGCCAGTGCTCACTCTAGTCCGAGGCCTAGCACTTGCCCGTCGCCGACCAGTACACCTTGCTTTACCGTTAGCCAGAGCACTAACCCGTGTCCTACGAAAACATTCTGGACCCACCCTTAGCCACACCCTAATCCAGCCCTACATCCGTTCTGAGTCCTAGGACTACCCGGAGCCCTCCCGTGACACCTACCCCTAGCCCTCGGCCATCCCCTTCCACTACCACTAGTCCTAGGCCTCACATGAGCCCTAACCCTAACACTGCCCGTGGGCCTCTGCCAACCACTAGCCCTTCAACTAACCCTACACCGAGCACTACTCCTCGCCCTAGGCTTACGCCTAACACTACCTCTAGTCCTACTCCTACCCTTGGCCATACAGCTCCCCCTACCCATAGGCCCACACTTATCCCTATCCCTAGCCACAACACCAAATCCTGGCCCTAAGCCTACTCCGAGGTTTACCCCGACACCCACCCCTTGCCCTATGCCTACCCCAGTGCTACGCCTACCGCTCCCACTAGCCCTAGCTCGGGCCCTAGACCAACGCCCAGTGCTCCCTCTAGTCCGAGGCCTACCACTTGCCGTACGCCGACCAGTACACCTTGCCATACCGTTAGCCAGAGCACTAACACGTGTCCTACGAAATCACCCTGGACCCACCCTTAACCACACCCTAATCCAGCCCTACACCCGTTCCGAGTCCTAGGACTACCCAGAGCCCTCTCGTGACACCTACCCCCAGCCCTCGGCTAACCCCTACCACTACCACTAGTCCTAGGCCTAACATGAGCCCTAAGCCTAACACTGCCCGTGGGCCTCTGCCAACCACTAGCCCTTCACCTAACCCTACCCCGAGCACTACAACTCGCCCTAGGCTTACGCCTAACACTACCTCCGGTCGTACCCTTACCCCTGGCCCTACAGTTCCCCGTACCCATAGGCCCACCCCCATTTCTACCCCTAGCCACAGCCCCACTCCAGGTCCTAGGCCTACTCCGAGGTTTACCTCGACACCCACCCCTTGCCCTATGCCTACCCCAGCGCTACGCCTACAGCTCCCACTAGCCCTAGCTCGGGCCCTAGACTAACGCGCATGGCTCCCTCTAGTCCGAGGCCTAGAACTTGCCCGTCGCTGACCATACACCTTGCCATTGTTAGGGTTAGGGTTAGGGTTAGGGTAGGGTTAGGGTTAGGGTTAGGGTTAGGGTTGGTGTTAGGGTTAGGGTTAGGGGTTAGGGTTAGGGTTAGTGTTAGGGTTAGGGTTTGGGTTGGTGTTAGGGTTAGGGTCAGGGTTAGGGGTAGGGTTAGGGTTAGGGTTAGGGTTAGGTTTAGGGTTAGGGTTAGGGTTGGTGTTAGGTTTAGGGTTAGGGTTAGGGTTAGGGTTAGTGTTAGGGGTTAGGGTTAGGGTTAGTGTTAGGGTTAGGGTTAGGGTTAGGGTTAGGTTACCCCGAGCACTACCCCTCGCCCTAGGCCTACGCCTAGCACTACCTCTGGTCCTACCCCTACCCCTGGCCCTACAGATGCCCCTACCCATACGCCCACCCCCATCCCTACCCCTAGCCACAGCTCCCACTCCTGGCCCTAGGCCTACGCCGAGGTTTACCTAGACACCCACCCCTTGCCTTATGCCTACCCCAGCGCTACGCCTACCGCTCAGACTAGCCCTAGCCCTGGCGCTAGACCAACGCGCAAGGCTCCCTTTAGTCCGAGGCCTAGAACTTGCCCGTCGCAGACCATACACCTTGCCATTGTTAGGGTTAGGGTTAGGGTTAGGGTTAGGGTTAGGGTTTAGGGTTAGTGTTAGGGTTAGGGTTGGTGTTAGGGTTAGGGTTAGGGTTTAGGGTTAGGGTTAGTTAAAGGGTTAGAATTAGGGTTGGTGTTAGGGATAGGGTTAGGGTTAGGGGTCGTGTTAGGGTTAGGGTTGGTGTTAGGTTTAGGGTTAGGGTTAGGGTTAGGGTTAGGGTTAGAGGATAGGGTTAGGGTTAGTGTTAGGGTTAGGGTTAGGGTTAGGGTTAGTGTTAGGGTTAGTGTTAGGGTTAGGGTTAGGGTTATGTTACACTGAGCACTACCCCTCGCCCTAGGCCTACGCCTAGCACTACCTCTGGTCCTACCTCTACCTCTAGCCCTACAGCTCCCCCTACCCATAGGCCCACCCCCATTCCTACCCCTAGCCACAGCTCCAACTCCTGGCCCTAGGCCTACTCCGAGGTTTACCCCGACACCCACCCCTTGCCCTATTCCTACCCCAGCGCTATGCCTATCGCTCCCACTAGCCGTAGCTCGGGCCCTAGACCAACGCCCAGTGCTCATCTAGTTTGATGCCTAGCATTTGCCCATCGCCGACCAGTACACCTTGCCATACCGTTAGCCAGAGCACTAACACGTGTCCTACGAAATCACCCTGGACCCACCCTTACCACACCCTAATCCAGCCCTACACCCGTTCCGAGTCCTAGGACTACCAGGAGCCCTCTCGTGACACCTACCACTAGCCCTCGGCCAACCCCTACCAGTACCACTAGTCCTAGGCCTAACATGAGCCCTAACCCTAACACTGCCCGTGGGCCTCTGCCAACCACTAGCCCTTCACCTAACCCTACCCCGAGCACTACACCTCGCCCTAGGCTTACGCCTAACACTACCTTTGGTCCTACCCCTACCACTGGCCCTACAGTTCCCCCTACCCATAGGCCCATCCCCATCCCTACCCCAACCAAAGCTCCCTCTCCTGGCCCTAGGCCTACTCCGAGGTTTACCTCGACACCCACCCCTTGCCCTATGCCTACCCCAGCGCTACGCCTACCGCTCTCACTAGCCCTAGCTTGGGCCGTAGACCAACGCCGATGGCTTCTTCTAGTCCGAGGCCTAGAACTTGCCACTTCGCTGACCAGTACACCTTGCCCTTGTTAGGGTTAGGGTTAGGGTTAGGGTTAGGGTTTAGGGTTAGGGTTAGGGTTAGGTTTTGTGTTAGGGTTAGGGTTAGGGTTAGGGTTATGGTTAGGGGTTAGGGTTAGGGTTAGTGTTAGGGTTAGGGTTAGTGTTAGGGTTAGGGTTCGGGTTAGGGTTAGGGTTTTGTTACTTCGAGCACTACCCCTCGCTTTAGGCCTACGCCTAGCACTACCTCTGGTCCTACCCCTACCCCTGGCCCTACAGTTACCCCTACCCATAGGCCCACCCCCATTTCTACCCCTAGCCACAGCTCCCACTCCAGGTCCTAGACCTACTCCGAGGTTTACCTCGACACCCACCCCTTGCCCTATGCCTACCCCAGTGCTACGCCTACCGCTCCCACTAGCCCTAGCTCGGACCCTAGACCAACGCGCATGGCTCCCTCTAGTCTGAGGCCTAGAACTTGCCCGTCGCTGACCATACCCCTTGCCATTGTTAGGGTTAGGGTTAGGGTTAGGGTTAGGATTTAGGGTTAGGGTTAGAGTTAGGGTTGGTGTTGGGTTTAGGGTTAGGGTTAGGTTTAGGGTTAGGGTTAGAGGTTAGGGTTAGGGTTTGTGTTAGGGTTAGGGTTAGGGTTGGTGTTAGGGTTAGGGTTAGGGTTAGGGGTAGGTTTAGGGTTAGGGTTAGGGTTAGGGTTAGTGTTAGGGTTAGGGTTAGGGTTAGTGTTGGTGTTAGGTTTAGGGTTAGGGTTAGGGTTACGGTTAGGGTTAGGGGTTAGGGTTAGGGTTAGTGTTAGGGTTAGGGTTAGGGTTAGGGTTAAGGTTAAGATTTAGGGTTAGGGTTAGGGTTAGGGTTGGTGTTAGGGTTAGGGTTAGGGTTAGGGTTGGTGTTAGGTTTAGGGTTATGGTTAGGGTTAGGGTTAGGTTTAGGGGTTAGGGTTAGGTTTAGTGTTAGTGTTAGGGTTAGGGTTGGTGTTAGGGTTAGGGTTGGTGTTAGGTTTAGGGTTAGGGTTAGGGTTAGGGTTAGGGTTAGGGTTAAGATTTAGGGTTAGGGTTAGGGTTAGGGTTGGTGTTAGGGTTAGGGTTAGGGTTAGGGTTGGTTTTAGGTTTAGGGTTAGGGTTAGGGTTAGGGTTATGGTTAGGGGTTAGGGTTAGGTTTAGTGTTAGGGTTAGGGTTAGGATTGGTGTTAGGGTTAGCGTTAGGGTTAGGGTTAGGGTTAGGGTTAGGGTTAGGGTTACCTTGGTGTTAGGGTTAGGGTTAGGGTTAGTGTTAGGGGTGGTGTTAGGTTTAGGGTTAGGGTTAGGGTTAGGGTTAGGGGTTAGGGTAAGAGTTAGTATTAGAATTAGGGTTATGGTTAGGGTTAGGGTTAGGGTACGCCGAGCACTATTCCTCGCCCTAGGCCTATGCCTAGCACTACCTCTGGTCCTACCACTAACCCTGGCCCTAAAGCTACCACTACCCATAGGCGCACCCCCATCCCTACCCCTAGCCACAACTCCAAATCCTGTTCCAAAGCCTACTCCGAGGTTTACCTTGACACCCACCCCTTGACCTTTGCCTACCCCAGCGCTACGCCTACCACTCCCACCAGCCCTACCTCAGGCCCTAGACCAACGGCCAGTGCTCACTCTAGTCCGAGGCCTAGCACTTGCCCGTCGCCGACCAGTACACCTTGCTTTACCGTTAGCCAGAGCACTAACCCGTGTCCTACGAAAACATTCTGGACCCACCCTTAGCCACACCCTAATCCAGCCCTACATCCGTTCTGAGTCCTAGGACTACCCGGAGCCCTCCCGTGACACCTACCCCTAGCCCTCGGCCATCCCCTTCCACTACCACTAGTCCTAGGCCTCACATGAGCCCTAACCCTAACACTGCCCGTGGGCCTCTGCCAACCACTAGCCCTTCAACTAACCCTACACCGAGCACTACTCCTCGCCCTAGGCTTACGCCTAACACTACCTCTAGTCCTACTCCTACCCTTGGCCATACAGCTCCCCCTACCCATAGGCCCACACTTATCCCTATCCCTAGCCACAACACCAAATCCTGGCCCTAAGCCTACTCCGAGGTTTACCCCGACACCCACCCCTTGCCCTATGCCTACCCCAGTGCTACGCCTACCGCTCCCACTAGCCCTAGCTCGGGCCCTAGACCAACGCCCAGTGCTCCCTCTAGTCCGAGGCCTACCACTTGCCGTACGCCGACCAGTACACCTTGCCATACCGTTAGCCAGAGCACTAACACGTGTCCTACGAAATCACCCTGGACCCACCCTTAACCACACCCTAATCCAGCCCTACACCCGTTCCGAGTCCTAGGACTACCCAGAGCCCTCTCGTGACACCTACCCCCAGCCCTCGGCTAACCCCTACCACTACCACTAGTCCTAGGCCTAACATGAGCCCTAAGCCTAACACTGCCCGTGGGCCTCTGCCAACCACTAGCCCTTCACCTAACCCTACCCCGAGCACTACAACTCGCCCTAGGCTTACGCCTAACACTACCTCTGGTCCTACCCCTACCCCTGGCCCTACAGTTCCCCCTACCCATACGCCCACCCCCATTTCTACCCCTAGCCACAGCCCCACTCCAGGTCCTAGGCCTACTCCGAGGTTTACCTCGACACCCACCCCTTGCCCTATGCCTACCCCAGCGCTACGCCTACCGCTCCCACTAGCCCTAGCTCGGGCCCTAGACCAACGCGCATGGCTCCCTCTAGTCCGAGGCCTAGAACTTGCCCGTCGCTGACCATACACCTTGCCATTGTTAGGGTTAGGGTTGGTGTTAGGGTTAGGGTTAGGGGTTAGGGTTAGGGTTAGTGTTAGGGTTAGGGTTTGGGTTGGTGTTAGGGTTAGGGTTAGGGTTAGGGGTAGGGTTAGGGTTAGGGTTAGGGTTAGGTTTAGGGTTAGGGTTAGGGTTGGTGTTAGGTTTAGGGTTAGGGTTAGGGTTAGGGTTAGTGTTAGGGGTTAGGGTTAGGGTTAGTGTTAGGGTTAGGGTTAGGTTACCCCGAGCACTACCCCTCGCCCTAGGCCTACGCCTTGCACTACCTCTGGTCCTACCCCTACCCCTGGCCCTAAAGATGCCCCTACCCATACGCCCACTCCATCCCTACCCCTAGCCAGAGCTCCCACTCCTGGCCCTAGGCCTACGCCGAGGTTTACCTAGACACCCACCCCTTGCCTTCTGCCTACCCCAGCGCTACGCCTACCGCTCCCACTAGCCCTAGCCCTGACGCTAGACCAACGCGCATAGCTCTCTTTAGTCCGAGGCCTAGAACTTGCCCGTCGCAGACCATACACCTTGCCATTGTTAGGGTTAGGGTTAGGGTTAGGGTTTAGGGTTAGTGTTAGGGTTAGGGTTGGTGTTAGGGTTAGGGTTAGGGTTTAGGGTTAGGGTTAGTTAAAGGGTTAGAATTAGGGTTGGTGTTAGGGATAAGGTTAGGGTTAGGGGTCGTGTTAGGGTTAGGGTTGGTGTTAGGTTTAGGGTTAGGGTTAGGGTTAGGGTTAGGGTTAGGGGATAGGGTTAGGGTTAGTGTTAGGGTTAGGGTTAGGGTTAGGGTTAGTGTTAGGGTTAGTGTTAGGGTTAGGGTTAGGGTTATGTTACACTGAGCACTACCCCTCGCCCTAGGCCTACGCCTAGCACTACCTCTGGTCCTACCTCTACCTCTAGCCCTACAGCTCCCCCTACCCATAGGCCCACCCCCATTCCTACCCCTAGCCACAGCTCCAACTCCTGGCCCTAGGCCTACTCCGAGGTTTACCCCGACACCCACCCCTTGCCCTATTCCTACCCCAGCGCTATGCCTATCGCTCCCACTAGCCGTAGCTCGGGCCCTAGACCAACGCCCAGTGCTCATCTAGTTTGATGCCTAGCATTTGCCCATCGCCGACCAGTACACCTTGCCATACCGTTAGCCAGAGCACTAACACGTGTCCTACGAAATCACCCTGGACCCACCCTTACCACACCCTAATCCAGCCCTACACCCGTTCCGAGTCCTAGGACTACCAGGAGCCCTCTCGTGACACCTACCACTAGCCCTCGGCCAACCCCTACCAGTACCACTAGTCCTAGGCCTAACATGAGCCCTAACCCTAACACTGCCCGTGGGCCTCTGCCAACCACTAGCCCTTCACCTAACCCTACCCCGAGCACTACACCTCGCCCTAGGCTTACGCCTAACACTACCTTTGGTCCTACCCCTACCACTGGCCCTACAGTTCCCCCTACCCATAGGCCCATCCCCATCCCTACCCCAACCAAAGCTCCCTCTCCTGGCCCTAGGCCTACTCCGAGGTTTACCTCGACACCCACCCCTTGCCCTATGCCTACCCCAGCGCTACGCCTACCGCTCTCACTAGCCCTAGCTTGGGCCGTAGACCAACGCCGATGGCTTCTTCTAGTCCGAGGCCTAGAACTTGCCACTTCGCTGACCAGTACACCTTGCCCTTGTTAGGGTTAGGGTTAGGGTTAGGGTTAGGGTTTAGGGTTAGGGTTAGGGTTAGGTTTTGTGTTAGGGTTAGGGTTAGGGTTAGGGTTATGGTTAGGGGTTAGGGTTAGGGTTAGTGTTAGGGTTAGGGTTAGTGTTAGGGTTAGGGTTCGGGTTACGGTTAGGGTTTTGTTACTTCGAGCACTACCCCTCGCTTTAGGCCTACGCCTAGCACTACCTCTGGTCCTACCCCTACCCCTGGCCCTACAGTTACCCCTACCCATAGGCCCACCCCCATTTCTACCCCTAGCCACAGCTCCCACTCCAGGTCCTAGACCTACTCCGAGGTTTACCTCGACACCCACCCCTTGCCCTATGCCTACCCCAGTGCTACGCCTACCGCTCCCACTAGCCCTAGCTCGGACCCTAGACCAACGCGCATGGCTCCCTCTAGTCTGAGGCCTAGAACTTGCCCGTCGCTGACCATACCCCTTGCCATTGTTAGGGTTAGGGTTAGGGTTAGGGTTAGGATTTAGGGTTAGGGTTAGAGTTAGGGTTGGTGTTGGGTTTAGGGTTAGGGTTAGGTTTAGGGTCAGGGTTAGAGGTTAGGGTTAGGGTTTGTGTTAGGGTTAGGGTTAGGGTTGGTGTTAGGGTTAGGGTTAGGGTTAGGGGTAGGTTTAGGGTTAGGGTTAGGGTTAGGGTTAGTGTTAGGGTTAGGGTTAGTGTTTGGGTTAGGGTTAGGGTTAGTGTTGGTGTTAGGTTTAGGGTTAGGGTTAGGGTTACGGTTAGGGTTAGGGGTTAGGGTTAGGGTTAGTGTTAGGGTTAGGGTTAGGGTTAGGGTTAAGGTTAAGATTTAGGGTTAGGGTTAGGGTTAGGGTTGGTGTTAGGGTTAGGGTTAGGGTTAGGGTTGGTGTTAGGTTTAGGGTTATGGTTAGGGTTAGGGTTAGGTTTAGGGGTTAGGGTTAGGTTTAGTGTTAGTGTTAGGGTTAGGGTTGGTGTTAGGGTTAGGGTTGGTGTTAGGTTTAGGGTTAGGGTTAGGGTTAGGGTTAGGGTTAGGGTTAAGATTTAGGGTTAGGGTTAGGGTTAGGGTTGGTGTTAGGGTTAGGGTTAGGGTTAGGGTTGGTTTTAGGTTTAGGGTTAGGGTTAGGGTTAGGGTTATGGTTAGGGGTTAGGGTTAGGTTTAGTGTTAGGGTTAGGGTTAGGATTGGTGTTAGGGTTAGCGTTAGGGTTAGGGTTAGGGTTAGGGTTAGGGTTACCTTGGTGTTAGGGTTAGGGTTAGGGTTAGTGTTAGGGGTGGTGTTAGGTTTAGGGTTAGGGTTAGGGTTAGGGTTAGGGGTTAGGGTAAGAGTTAGTATTAGAATTAGGGTTATGGTTAGGGTTAGGGTTACGGTACGCCGAGCACTATTCCTCGCCCTAGGCCTATGCCTAGCACTACCTCTGGTCCTACCACTAACCCTGGCCCTAAAGCTACCACTACCCATAGGCGCACCCCCATCCCTACCCCTAGCCACAACTCCAAATCCTGTTCCAAAGCCTACTCCGAGGTTTACCTTGACACCCACCCCTTGACCTTTGCCTACCCCAGCGCTACGCCTACCACTCCCACCAGCCCTACCTCAGGCCCTAGACCAACGGCCAGTGCTCACTCTAGTCCGAGGCCTAGCACTTGCCCGTCGCCGACCAGTACACCTTGCTTTACCGTTAGCCAGAGCACTAACCCGTGTCCTACGAAAACATTCTGGACCCAACCTTAGCCACACCCTAATCCAGCCCTACATCCGTTCTGAGTCCTAGGACTACCCGGAGCCCTCCCGTGACACCTACCCCTAGCCCTCGGCCATCCCCTTCCACTACCACTAGTCCTAGGCCTCACATGAGCCCTAACCCTAACACTGCCCGTGGGCCTCTGCCAACCACTAGCCCTTCAACTAACCCTACACCGAGCACTACTCCTCGCCCTAGGCTTACGCCTAACACTACCTCTAGTCCTACTCCTACCCTTGGCCATACAGCTCCCCCTACCCATAGGCCCACACTTATCCCTATCCCTAGCCACAACACCAAATCCTGGCCCTAAGCCTACTCCGAGGTTTACCCCGACACCCACCCCTTGCCCTATGCCTACCCCAGTGCTACGCCTACCGCTCCCACTAGCCCTAGCTCGGGCCCTAGACCAACGCCCAGTGCTCCCTCTAGTCCGAGGCCTACCACTTGCCGTACGCCGACCAGTACACCTTGCCATACCGTTAGCCAGAGCACTAACACGTGTCCTACGAAATCACCCTGGACCCACCCTTAACCACACCCTAATCCAGCCCTACACCCGTTCCGAGTCCTAGGACTACCCAGAGCCCTCTCGTGACACCTACCCCCAGCCCTCGGCTAACCCCTACCACTACCACTAGTCCTAGGCCTAACATGAGCCCTAAGCCTAACACTGCCCGTGGGCCTCTGCCAACCACTAGCCCTTCACCTAACCCTACCCCGAGCACTACAACTTGCCCTAGGCTTACGCCTAACACTACCTCTGGTCCTACCCCTACCCCTGGCCCTACAGTTCCCCCTACCCATACGCCCACCCCCATTTCTACCCCTAGCCACAGCCCCACTCCAGGTCCTAGGCCTACTCCGAGGTTTACCTCGACACCCACCCCTTGCCCTATGCCTACCCCAGCGCTACGCCTACCGCTCCCACTAGCCCTAGCTCGGGCCCTAGACCAACGCGCATGGCTCCCTCTAGTCCGAGGCCTAGAACTTGCCCGTCGCTGACCATACACCTTGCCATTGTTAGGGTTAGGTTTGGTGTTAGGGTTAGGGTTAGGGGTTAGGGTTAGGGTTAGTGTTAGGGTTAGGGTTTGGGTTGGTGTTAGGGTTAGGGTTAGGGTTAGGGGTAGGGTTAGGGTTAGGGTTAGGGTTAGGTTTAGGGTTAGGGTTAGGGTTGGTGTTAAGTTTAGGGTTAGGGTTAGGGTTAGGGTTAGTGTTAGGGGTTAGGGTTAGGGTTAGTGTTAGGGTTAGGGTTAGGGTTAGGGTTAGGTTACCCCGAGCACTACCCCTCGCCCTAGGCCTACGCCTTGCACTACCTCTGGTCCTACCCCTACCCCTGGCCCTAAAGATGCCCCTACCCATACGCCCACTCCATCCCTACCCCTAGCCAGAGCTCCCACTCCTGGCCCTAGGCCTACGCCGAGGTTTACCTAGACACCCACCCCTTGCCTTCTGCCTACCCCAGCGCTACGCCTACCGCTCCCACTAGCCCTAGCCCTGACGCTAGACCAACGCGCATAGCTCTCTTTAGTCCGAGGCCTAGAACTTGCCCGTCGCAGACCATACACCTTGCCATTGTTAGGGTTAGGGTTAGGGTTAGGGTTTAGGGTTAGGGTTAGGGTTAGGGTTGGTGTTAGGGTTAGGGTTAAGGTTTAGGGTTAGGGTTAGAGTTAGGGTTAGAATTAGGGTTGGTGTTAGGGATAGGGTTAGGGTTAGGGGTCGTGTTAGGGTTAGGGTTGGTGTTAGGTTTAGGGTTAGGGTTAGGGTTAGGGTTAGGGTTAGGGGATAGGGTTAGGGTTAGTGTTAGGGTTAGGGTTAGGGTTAGGGTTAGGGTTAGTGTTAGGGTTAGGGTTAGGGTTAGGGTTAGGGTTAGGGTTATGTTACCCCGAGCACTACCCCTCGCCCTAGGCCTACGCCTAGCACTACCTCTGGTCCTACCCCTACCTCTGGCCCTTCAGCTCCCCCTACCCATAGGCCCACCCCCATTCTTACCCCTAGCCACAGCTTCAACTCCTGGCTCTAGGCCTACTCCGAGGTTTACCCCGACACCCACCCCTTGCCCTATACCTACCCCAGCGTTACGCCTATCGCTCCCACTAGCCCTAGCTCGGGCCCTAGACCAACGCCCACTGCTCATCTAGTCCGATGCCTAGCACTTGCCCGTCGCCGACCAGTACACCTTGACCTAACGTTAGCCAGAGCACTAACACATGTCCTAAGAAATCACCCTGGACCCACTTTTACCACACTCTAATCCAGTCCTACACCCGTTCCGAGTCCTAGGACTACCCTGAGCCCTCTCGTGACACTTACCCCTAGCCCTAGGCCAACCCCTACCACTACCACTAGTCCTAAGCCTAACATGAGCCCTAACCCTAACACTGCCCGTGGGCCTCTGCCAACCACTAGCCCTTCACCTAACCCTACACCGAGCACTACTCCTAGCCCTAGGCTTACGCCTAACACTACCTCTGGTCCTACCCCTACCCCTGGTCCTACAGCTCCCCCTAACCATAGGCCCACCCCCATCCCTACCCCTAGCCACAGCTCCCACTCTTGGCCCTAGGCCTACGCCGAGGTTTACCTCGACACCCACCCTTGCCCTATGCCTACCCCAGCGCTACGCCTACCGCTCCCACTAGCCCTAGCTCGTGCCCTAGACCAACGCGCATGGCTCCCTCTGGTCCGAGGCCTAGAACTTGCCCGTCGCTGACCATATACCTTGCCATTGTTAGGGTTAGGGTTAGGGTTAGTGTTATGATTAGGGTTAGGGTTAGGGTTTAGGGTTAGGGTTAGGGTTAGGGTTGGTGTTAGGGTTAGGGTTAGGGTTAGGGTTAGGGTTGGTGTTAGGTTTAGGGTTAGGTTTAGGGTTAGGGTTAGGGTTAGGGTTAGGATTAGGGTTTAGGGTTAGTGTTAGGGTTAGGGTTAGGGTTGGTGTTAGGGTTAGTGTTAGGTTTAGGGGTAGGGTTAGGGTTAGGGTTAGGGTTGGTGTTAGGTTTAGGGTTAGAGTTAGGGTTAGGGTTATGGTTAGGGGTTAGGGTTAGGGTTAGGGGTTAGGGTTAGGGTTAGGGTTCGGCTTAGGATTTAGGGTTAGGGTTAGGGTTAGGGTTGGTGTTAGGGTTAGGGTTAGGTTTAGGGTTAGGGTTAGTGTTGGTTTTTGGTTTAGGGTTAGGGTTAGGGTTAGGGTTAGGGTTAGAGGTTAGGGTTAGGGTTAGTGTTAGGGTTAGGGTTAGGGTTGGTGTTAGGGTTAGGGTTAGGGTTAGGGTTAGGGTTAGGGTTGGTGTTAGGGTTAGGGTTAGGGTTAGGGTTGGTGTTAGGTTTAGGGTAGGGTTAGGGTTAGGGTTAGGGGTTAAAGAAGAGTTAGTGTTAGGGTTAGGGTTAGGGTTAGGTTTGGTGTTAGGGTTAGGGTTAGGGTTAGGGTTGGTGTTAGGATAGGGTTAGGGTTAGGGTTAGGGTTAGGGTTAGGGGTTAGGGTTAGGGTTAGTGTTAGGGTTAGGGTTAGGGTTGGTGTTAGGGTTAGGGTTAGGGTTAGGGGTAGGGTTAGGGTTAGGGTTAGTGTTAGGGTTAGTGTTATGGTTAGGGTTAGGGTTAGGAATTAGGGTTAGGGTTAGGGATAGGGTTAGGGTTAGGGGTCGTGTTAGGGTTAGGGTTGGTGTTAGGTTTAGGGTTAGGGTTAGGGTTAGGGTTAGGGTTAGGGGATAGGGTTAGGGTTAGTGTTAGGGTTAGGGTTAGGTTTAGGGTTAGGGTTAGTGTTAGGGTTAGGGTTAGGGTTAGGGTTAGGGTTAGGGTTATGTTACCCCGAGCACTACCCCTCGCCCTAGGCCTACGCCTAGCACTACCTCTGGTCCTACCCCTACCTCTGGCCCTTCAGCTCCCCCTACCCATAGGCCCACCCCCATTCCTACCCCTAGCCACAGCTCCAACTCCTGGCCCTAGGCCTACTCCGAGGTTTATTCCGACACCCACCCCTTGCCCTATACCTACCCCAGCGCTACGCCTATCGCTCCCACTAGCCCTAGCTCGGGCCCTAGACCAACGCACATGGCTCCCTCTAGTCCGAGGCCTAGAACTTGCCCGTTGCTGACCATACACCTTGGCTTTGTTAGGGTTAGGGTTAGGGTTAGGGTTCGGCTTAGGATTTAGGGTTAGTGTTAGGGTTAGGGTTGGTGTTAGGGTTATGGTTAGGGTTAGGGTTAGGGTTACGGTTAGGGTTAGGGTTGGTGTTAGGTTTAGGGTTAGGGTTAGGGTTAGGGTTAGGGTTAGGGTTAGGAGTTAGGGTTAGGGTTAGTGTTAGGGTTAGGTTTAGGGTTAGGGTTAGGGTAAGGGTTAGGTTACCCCGAGCACTACCCCTCGGCCTAGGCCTACGCCTAGCACTACCTCTGGTCCTACCCGTACCCCTGGTCCTACAGCTCCCACTACCCATACGCCCACCGCCATCCCTACCCCTAGCCACAGCTCCAACTACTGGCCCTAGGCCTACTTTGAGGTTTACCCTGACACCCACCCCTTGCCCTATACGTACCCCAGCGCTACGCCTATCACTCCCACTAGCCATAGCTCGGGCCCTAGACCAACGCCCAGTGCTCATCTAGTCCGATGCCAAGCACTTGCCCATCGCCGATCAGTACACCTTGACCTACCGTTAGCCAGAGCACAAACACGTGTCCTATGAAATCACCCTGGACCCACCCTTAGCCACAACCTAATCCAGCCCTATATCCATTCCGAGTCCTAGGACAACCCGGAGCCCTCCCGTGACACCTACCCCTAGCCCTCGGTTAACCCCTACCACTACCACTAGTCCTAGGCCTAACATGAGCCCTAAACCTAACACTGCCCGTGGGCCTCTGCCAACCTCTAGCCCTTCATCTAACCCTACCCCGAGCTCTACCACTAGCCCTAGGCTTACGCCTAACACTACCTCTGGTCCTACCCCTACCCCTGGCCCTACAGATCCCCCTACCCATACGCCCACCCCCACCCCTACCCCTAGCCACAGCTCCCACTCCTGGCCCTAGGCCTACGCCGAGGTTTACCTAGACACCCACCCCTTGCCCTATGCCTACCCCAGCGCTACGCCTACCGCTCCCACTAGCCCTAGCTCTGGCGCTAGACCAACGCGCATGGCTCCCTTTAGTCCGAGGCCTAGAACTTGCCAGTCGCTGACCATACACCTTGCCATTGTTAGGGTTAGGGTTAGGGTTAGGGTTAGGGTTAGGGTTAGGGTTGGTGTTAGGTTTAGGGTTAGGGTTGGGGTTAGGGTTAGGGTTAGGGGTTAGGGTTAGGTTTAGTGTTAGGGTTAGGGTTAGGATTGGTGTTAGGGTTAGCGTTAGGGTTAGGGTTAGGTTTAGGGTTGGTGTTAGGGTTAGGGTTAGGGTTAGGGTTTGTGTTAGGTTTACGGTTAGGGTTAGGGTTTGGGTTAGGGTTAGGGGTTAGGGTTAGGTTTAGTGTTAGGGTTAGGGTTAGGATTGGTGTTAGGGTTAGCGTTAGGGTTAGGGTTAGGGTTAGGGTTAGGGTTAGGGTTACGTTGGTGTTAGGGTTAGGGTTAGGGTTAGGGTTAGGGGTGGTGTTAGGTTTAGGGTTAGTGTTAGGGTTAGGGTTAGGGGTTAGGGTAAGAGTTAGTATTAGAATTAGGGTTATGGTTATGGTTAGTGTTAGGGTACGCCGAGCACTATTCCTCGCCCTAGGCCTATGCCTAGCACTACCTCTGGTCCTACCACTAACCCTGGCCCTAAAGCTACCACTACCCATAGGCGCACCCCCATCCCTACCCCTAGCCACAACTCCAAATCCTGTCCCAAAGCCTACTCCGAGGTTTACCTTGACACCCACCCCTTGCCCTTTGCCTACCCCAGCGCTACGCCTACCACTCCCACCAGCCCTACCTCAGGCCCTAGACCAACGGCCAGTGCTCACTCTAGTCCGAGGCCTAGCACTTGCCCGTCGCCGACCAGTACACCTTGCTTTACCGTTAGCCAGAGCACTAACCCGTGTCCTACGAAAACATTCTGGACCCACCCTTAGCCACACCCTAATCCAGCCCTACATCCGTTCTGAGTCCTAGGACTACCCGGAGCCCTCCCGTGACACCTACCCCTAGCCCTCGGCCATCCCCTTCCACTACCACTAGTCCTAGGCCTCACATGAGCCCTAACCCTAACACTGCCCGTGGGCCTCTGCCAACCACTAGTCCTTCACCTAACCCTACATCGAGCACTACTCCTCGCCCTAGGCTTACGCCTAACACTACCTCTGGTCCTACCCCTACCCCTGGCTCTACAGCTACTTCTACCCATAGGCCCACCCCCATCCCTACCCCTAGCCACAACTCCAAATCCTGTCCCAAAGACTACTCCGAGGTTTACCTTGACACCCACCCCTTGCCCTATGCCTACCCCAGTGCTACGCCTACCGCTCCCACTAGCCCTAGCTCGGGCCCTCGACCAACGCCCAGTGCTCCCTCTAGTCCGAGGCCTACCACTTGCCGTACGCCGACCAGTACACCTTGCCATACCGTTAGCCAGAGCACTAACACGCGTCCTACGAAATCACCCTGGATCCACCCTTAACCACACCCTAATCCAGCCCTACACCCGTTCCGAGTCCTAGGACTACACAGAGCCCTCTCTTGACACCTACCCCTAGCCCTCGGCCAACCCCTACCACTACCACTAGTCCTAGGCCTAACATGAGCCCTAAGCCTAACACTGCCCGTGGGCCTCTGCCAACCACTAGCCCTTCACCTAACCCTACCCCGAGCACTACAACTCGCACTAGGCTTACGCCTAACACTACCTCTGGTCCTACTCCTACCCTTGGCCCTACAGCTCCCCCTACCCATAGGCCCACCCCCATCCCTATCCCTAGCCACAACTCCAAATCCTGGCCCTAAGCCTACTCCGAGGTTTACCCCGACACCCATCACTTGCCCTATGTCTACGCCAGTGATACGCCTACCGCTCCCACTAACCCTAGCTCGGGCCCTAGACCAACGCGCATGGCTCCCTCTAGTCCGAGGCCTAGAACTTGCCCGTCGCTGACCATACACCTTGCCATTGTTAGGGTTAGGGTTAGGGTTAGGGTTAGGGTTAGGCTTAGGGTTGGTGTTAGGGTTAGGGTTAGGGGTTAGGGTTAGGGTTAGTGTTAGGGTTAGGGTTTGGGTTGGTGTTAGGGTTAGGGTTAGGGTTAGGGGTAGGGTTAGGGTTAGGGTTAGGGTTAGGTTTAGGGTTAGGGTTAGGGTTGGTGTTAGGTTTAGGGTTAGGGTTAGGGTTAGGGTTAGTGTTAGGGGTTAGGGTTAGGGTTAGTGTTAAGGTTAGGGTTAGGGTTAGGGTTAGGTTACCCCGAGGACTACCCCTCGCCCTAGGCCTACGCCTAGCACTACCTCTGGTCCTACCCCTACCCCTGGCCCTACAGATGCCCCTCCCCATTCGCCCACTCCATCCCTACCCCTAGCCACAGCTCCCACTCCTGGCCCTAGGCCTACGCCGAGGTTTACCTAGACACCCACCCCTTGCCTTATGCCTACCCCAGCGCTACGCCTACCGCTCCCACTAGCCCTAGCCCTGACGCTAGACCAACGCGCATGGCTCCCTTTAGTCCGAGGCCTAGAACTTGCCCGTCGCAGACCATACACCTTGCCATTGTTAGGGTTAGGGTTAGGGTTTAGGGTTAGGGTTAGGGTTAGGGTTGGTGTTAGGATTAGGGTTAGGGTTTAGGGTTAGGGTTAGTGTTAGGGTTAGAATTAGGGTTGGTGTTAGGGATAGGGTTAGGGTTAGGGGTCGGGTTATGGTTAGGGTTAGGGGATAGGGTTAGGGTTAGTGTTAGGGTTAGGGTTAGGGTTGGGTTAGGGTTAGTGTTAGGGTTAGGGTTAGGGTTAGGGTTAGGGTTAGGGTTATGTTACCCCGAGCACTACCCCTCGCCCTAGGCCTACGCCTAGCACTACCTCTGGTCCTACCCCTACCTCTGGCCCTACAGCTCCCTCTACCCATAGGCCCACCCCCATTTCTACCCCTAGCCACAGCTCCAACTCCTGGCCCTAGGCCTACTCCGAGGTTTACCCCGACACCCACCTCTTGCCCTATACCTACCCCAGCGTTACGCCTATCGCTCCCACTAGCCCTAGCTCGGGCCCTAGACCAACGCCCACTGCTCATCTAGTCTGATGCCTAGCACTTGCCCGTCGCCGACCAGTACACCTTGACCTACCGTTAGCCAGAGCACTAACACGTGTCCTAAGAAATCACCCTGGACCCACTTTTACCACACTCTAATCCAGTCCTACACCCGTTCCGAGTCCTAGGACTACCCTGAGCCCTCTCGTGACACCTACCCCTAGCCCTAGGCCAACCCCTACCACTACCACTAGTCCTAAGCCTAACATGAGCCCTAACCCTAACACTGCCCGTGGGCCTCTGCCAACCACTAGCCCTTCACCTAACCCTACACCGAGCACTACTCCTCGCCCTCGGCTTACGCCTAACACTACCTCTGGTCCTACCCCTACCCCTGGTCCTACAGCTCCCCCTAACCATAGGCCCACCCCCATCCCTACCCCTAGCCACAGCTCCCACTCTTGGCCCTAGGCCTAAGCCGAGGTTTACCTCGACACCCACCCTTGCCCTATGCCTACCCCAGCGCTACGCCTACCGCTCCCACTAGCCCTAGCTCGTGCCCTAGACCAACGCGCATGTCTCCCTCTGGTCCGAGGCCTAGAACTTGCCCGTCGCTGACCATAGACCTTGCCATTGTTAGGGTTAGGGTTAGGGTTAGGGTTATGGTTAGGGTTAGGGTTAGGTTTTAGGGTTAGGGTTAGGGTTAGAGTTGCTGTTAGGGTTAGGGTTAGGGTTAGGGTTAGGTTTAGGGTTGGTGTTAGGTTTAGGGTTAGGGTTAGGGTTAGGGTTAGGGTTAGGGGTTAGGGTTAGTGTTAGGGTTAGGGTTAGGGTTGGTGTTAGGGTTAGTGTTAGGTTTAGGGGTAGGGTTAGGGTTAGGGTTAGGGTTAGGGTTGGTGTTAGGTTTAGGGTTAGAGTTAGGGTTAGGGTTATGGTTAGGGGTTAGGGTTAGGGTTAGGGGTTAGGGTTAGGGTTAGGGTTCGGCTTAGGATTTAGGGTTAGGGTTAGGGTTAGGGTTGGTGTTAGGGTTAGGGTTATGGTTAGGGTTAGGGTTAGTGTTGGTTTTTGGTTTAGGGTTAGGGTTAGGGTTAGGGTTAGGGTTAGAGATTAGGGTTAGGGTTAGTGTTAGGGTTAGGGTTATGGTTGGTGTTAGGGTTAGGGTTAGGGTTAGGGTTAGGGTTGGTGTTAGGGTTAGGGTTAGGGTTGGTGTTAGGTTTAGGGTAGGGTTAGGGTTAGGGTTAGGGGTTAGGGTAGAGTTAGTGTTAGGGTTAGGGTTAGGGTTAGGGTTAGGGTAGGCCGAGCACTATTTCTCGCCCTAGGCCTATGCCTAGCAGTACCTCTGGTCCTACCACTACCCCTGGCCCTACAGCTACTTCTACCCATAGGCCCACCCCCATCCCTACCCCTAGCCACAACTCCAAATCCTGTCCCAAAGACTACTCCGAGGATTACCTTTACACCCACCCCTTGCCCTTTGCCTACCCCAGCGCTAAGCCTACCAGTCCCACCAGCCCTACCTCAGGCCCTAGACCAACGGCCAGTGCTCACTCTAGTCCGAGGCCTAGCACTTGCCCGTCGCCGACCAGTACACCTTGCTTTACCGTTAGCCAGAGCACTAACCCGTGTTTTACAAAAACATTCTGGACCCACCCTTAGCCACACCCTAATCCAGCCCTACATCCGTTCTGAGTCTTAGGACTACACGGAGCCCTCCCGTGACACCTACCCCTAGCCCTCGGCCATCCCCTTCCACTACCACTAGTCCTAGGCCTCACATGAGCCCTAACCCTAACACTGCCCGTGGGCCTCTGCCAACCACTAGCCCTTCACCTAACCCTACACCGAGCACTACTCCTCGCCCTAGGCTTACGCCTAACACTACCTCTGGTCCTACCCCTACCCCTGGCCCTACAGCTCCCCCTAACCATAGGCCCACCCCCATCCCTACCCCTAGCCACAGCTCCCACTCTTGGCCCTAGGCCTACCCCGAGGTTTACCTCGACACCCACCCTTGCCCTATGCCTACCCCAGCGCTACGCCTACCGCTCCCACTAGCCCTAGCTCGTGCCCTAGACCAACGCGCATGGCTCCCTCTGGTCCGAGGCCTAGAACTTGCCCGTCGCTGACCATAGACCTTGCCATTGTTAGGGTTAGGGTTAGGGTTAGGGTTATGGTTAGGGTTAGGGTTAGGGTTTAGGGTTAGGGTTAGGGTTAGGGTTGGTGTTAGGGTTAGGGTTAGGGTTAGGGTTAGGGTTAGGGTTGGTGTTAGGTTTAGGGTTAGGGTTAGGGTTAGGGTTAGGGTTAGGGTTTGGGGTTAGGGTTTGTGTTAGGGTTAGGGTTAGGGTTGGTGTTAGGGTTAGTGTTAGGTTTAGGGGTAGGGTTAGGGTTAGGGTTAGGGTTAGGGTTGGTGTTAGGTTCAGGGTTAGAGTTAGGGTTAGGGTTAGGGTTAGGGGTTAGTGTTAGGGTTATGGTTAGGGTTAGGGTTAAGTTTTGGGTTAGGTTACCCTGAGCACTACCCCTCGCCCTAGGCCTACGCCTAGCACTACCTCTGGTCCTACCCCTACCCCTGGCCCTACAGCTCCCCCTACCCATAGGCCCACTCCCATCCCTAACCCTAGCCACATCTCCAACTCCTGGCCCTAGGCCTACTCCGAGGTTTAGCCCGACACCCACCCCTTGCCCTATACCTACACCAGCGGTACGCCTATCGTTCCCACTAGCCCTAGCTCGGGCCCTAGACCAACGCCCACTGCTCATCTAGTCCGAGGCCTAGCACTTGCCCGTCGCCGACCAGTACACCTTGACCTACCGTTAGCCAGAGCACTAAGCCGTGTCCTACGAAATCACCCTGGACCCACCCTTAGCCACACCCTAATTCCAGCCCTACACCTGTTCTGAGTCCTAGGACTAACCGGAGCCCTCCCGTGAAACCTACCCTTAGCCCTCGGCTAACCCCTACCACTACCACTCGTCCTAGATCTAACATGAGCCCTAAGCCTAACACTGCACGTGGGCCTCTGCCAACCACTAGCCCTTCACCTAACCCTACCCCGAGCACTAACCCTTGCCCTAGGCTTACGCCTAACACTACCTCTGGTCCTACCCCTACCCCTGGCCCTACAGCTCCTCCTACCCATAGGCCCACCCCCATCTCTACCCCTAGCCACAGCTCCCACTCCTGGGCCTAGGCCTACTCCGAGGTTTACCTCGACACCCACCCCTTGCCCTATACCTACCCCAGCGCTACGCCTACCGCTACCACTAGCCCTAGCTCGGGTCCTAGTCCAACGCGCATGGCTTTCTCTAGTACGAGGCCTAGAACTTGCCCGTTGCTGACAATACACCTTGCCATTGTTAGGGTTAGGGTGATGGTTAGGGTTAGGGTTAGGGTTGGTGTTAGGTTTAGGTTTAGGGTTATGGTTAGGGTTAGGGTTAGGGTTAGGGTTAGTGTTAGGGTTAGGGTTAGGGTTGGTGTTAGGGTTAGGTTTAGGGTTAGGGTTAGGGTTAGGGTTAGGGTTGGTGTTAGGGTTAGGGTTAGGGTTAGGGTTAGGGTTAGGGTTAGGGTTGGTGTTAGGTTTAGGGTTAGGGTTGGGGTTAGGGTTAGGGTTAGGGGTTAGGGTTAGAGATAGTGTTAGGGGTAGGGTACGCCGAGCACTATTCCTCGCCCTAGGCCTACGCCTAGCACTACCTCTGGTACTACCACTACCCCTGGCCCTACTGCTACCCCTACCCATAGGCCCACCCCCATCCCTACCCCTAGCCACAACTCCAAATCCTGTCCCAAAGCCTACTCCGAGGTTTACCTTGACACCCACCACTTGCCCTTTGCCTACCCCAGCGCTGCGCCTACCACTCCCTCCAGCCCTACCTCAGGCCCTAGACCAACGACCAGTGCTCACTCTATTCCGAGGCCTAGAACTTGCCCGTCGCCGACCAGTACACCTTGCTTTATCGTTAGCCAGAGCACTAACCCGTGTCCTACGAAAACATTCTGGACCCACCCTTAGCCACACCCTAATCCAGCCCTACATCCGTTCTGAGTCCTAGGACTACCCGGAGCCCTCCCGTGACACCTACCCCTAGCCCTCGGCCATCCACTTCCACTACCACTAGTCCTAGGCCTCACATGAGCCCTAACCCTAACACTGCCCGTGGGCCTCTGCCAACCACTAGCCCTTCACCTAACCCTACACCGAGCACTACCCCTCGCCCTAGGCTTACGCCTAACACTACCTCTTGTCCTACTCCTACACTTGGCCCTACAGCTCCCCCTACCCATAGGCTCACCCCCATCCCTATCCCTAGCCAAAGCTCCCACTCCTGGCCCTAGGCCTACTCCGAGGTTTACCTCGACACCCACCCCTTGCCCTATACCTACCCCAGCGCTACGCCTACCGCTCCCACTAGCCCTAGCTTGGGCCCTAGACCAACGCCGATAACTTCCTCTAGTCCAAGGCCTATAACTTGACCCTTCGCTGACCAGTACACCTTGCCCTTGTTAGGGTTAGGGTTAGGGTTAGGGTTAGGGTTAGGGTTAGGGTTAGGGTTTAGGGTTAGGGTTAGGGTTAGGTTTTGTGTTAGGGTTAGGGTTTGGGTTATGGTTAGTGTTATGGTTAGGGGTTAGGGTTAGGGTTAGTGTTAGGGTTAGGGTTAGTGTTAGGTTTAGGGTTAGGGTTAGGGTTAGGGTTTGGTTACCCCGAGCACTACCCCTCGCCCTAGGCCTACGCCTAGCACTACCTCTGGTCCTAACCCTACCCCTGGCCCTACAGTTACCCCTACCCATAGGCCCACCCCCATTTCTACCCCTAGCCACAGCTCCCACTCCAGGTCCTAGACCTACTCCGAGGTTTACCTCGACACCCACCCCTTGCCCTATGCCTACCCCAGTGCTACGCCTACCGCTCCCACTAGCCCTAGCTCGGGCCCTAGACCAACGCGCATGGCTCCCTCTAGTCCGAGGCCTAGAACTTGCCCGTCGCTGACCATACCCCTTGCCATTGTTAGGGTTAGGGTTAGGGTTAGGGTTAGGATTTAGGGTTAGGGTTAGGGTTAGGGTTGGTGTTAGGGTTAGGGTTAGGGTTGGTGTTAGGGTTAGGGTTAGGGTTAGGGGTAGGGTTAGGGTTAGGGTTAGGGTTAGTTTTAGGGTTAGTGTTAGGGTTAGGGTTAGGGTTAGTGTTGGTGTTAGGTTTAGGGTTAGGGTTAGGATTACGGTTAGGGTTAGGGGTTAGGGTTAGGGTTAGTGTTAGGGTTAGGGTTGGTGTTAGGGTTAGGGTTAGGGTTAGGGTTAGTGTTGGTGTTAGGGTTAGGGTTAGGGTTAGGGTTAGGTTTAGGGGTTAGGGTTAGGTTTAGTGTTAGTGTTAGGGTTAGGGTTGGTGTTAGGGTTAGCGTTAGGGTTAGGGTTAGGGTTAGGGTTAGGGTTGGTGTTAGGGTTAGGGTTAGGGTTAGGGTTAGGGTTAGGGTTGGTGTTAGGTTTAGGGTTAGGGTTAGGGTTAGGGTTAGGGTTAGGGTTAAGATTTAGGGTTAGGGTTAGGGTTAGGGTTGGTGTTAGGGTTAGGGTTAGGGTTAGGGTTGGTGTTAGGTTTAGGGTTAGGGTTAGGGTTAGGGTTAAAGTTAGGGGTTAGGGTTAGGTTTAGTGTTAGGGTAGGGTTAGGGTTGGTGTTAGGGTTAGCGTTAGGGTTAGGGTTAGGGTTAGGGTTAGGGTTAGGGTTAGGTTGGTGTTAGGGTTAGGGTTAGGGTTAGGGTTAGGGGTGGTGTTAAATTTAGGGTTAGGGTTAGGGTTAGGGTTAGGGGTTAGGGTAAGAGTTAGTATTAGAATTAGGGTTATGGTTAGGGTTAGGGTTAGGGTACACCGAGCACTATTCCTCGCCCTAGGCCTATGCCTAGCACTAACTCTGGGTCTACCACTAACCCTGGCCCTAAAGCTACCACTACCCATAGGCCCACCCCCATCCCTACCCCTAGCCACAACTCCAAATCCTGTCCCAAAGCCTACTCCGAGGTTTACCTTGACACCCACCCCTTGCCCTTTGCCTACCCCAGCGCTACGCCTACCACTTCCACCAGCCCTACCTCAGGCCCTAGACCAACGGCCAGTGCTCACTCTAGTCCGAGGCCTAGCACTTGCCCGTCGCCGACCAGTACACCTTGCTTTACCGTTAGCCAGAGCACTAACCCGTGTCCTACGAAAACATTCTGGACCCACCCTTAGCCACACCCTAATCCAGCCCTACATCCGTTCTGAGTCCTAGGACTACCCGGAGCCCTCCCGTGACACCTACCCCTAGCCCTCGGCCATCCCCTTCCACTACCACTAGTCCTAGGCCTCACATGAGCCCTAACCCTAACACTGCCCGTGGGCCTCTGCCAACCACTAGCCCTTCACCTAATCCTACACCGAGCACTACCCCTCGCCCTAGGCTTACGCCTAACACTACCTCTGGTCCTAATCCTACCCTTGGCCCTACAGCTCCCCCTACCCATAGGCCCACCCCCATCCCTATCCCTAGCCACAACTCCAAATCCTGGCCCTAAGCCTACTCTGAGGTTTACCCCGACACCCACCCCTGCCCTATGCCTACCCCAGTGCTACGCCTACCGCTCCCACTAGCCCTAGCTCGGGCCCTAGACCAACGCCCAGTGCTCCCTCTAGTCCGAGGCCTACCACTTACCCCACGCCGACCAGTACATCTTGCCATACCGTTAGCCAGAGCACTAACACGTGTCCTACGAAATCACCCTGGACCCACCCTTACCACACCCTAATCCAGCCCTACACCATTCCCTGTCCAAGGACTACCCGGAGCCCTCTCGTGACACCTACCCCTAGCCCTCGGCCAACCCCTACCACTACCACTTGTCCTAGGTCTAACATGAGCCCTAACCCTAACACTGCCCGTGGGCCTCTGCCAACCACTAGCCCTTCACCTAACCCTAACCCGAGCACGACGCCTCGCCCTAGGCCTACGCCTAGCACTATCTCTGGTCCTACCACTACCCCTGGCCCTACAGCTCCCCCTACCCATAGGCCCACCCCCATCCCTACCCCTAGCCACAGCTCCCACTCCTGGCCCTAGGCCTACTCCGAGGTTTACCACGACACCCACCCCTTGCCCTATACCTACCCCAGCGCAACGCCTACCGCTCCCACTAGCCCTAGCTCGGGCCCTAGACCAACGAGCATGGCTCTTTCTAGTCCGAGGCCTAGAACTTGCCCGTCGCTGACCATACATTTTGCCATTGTTAGGGTTAGGGTTAGGGTTAGGGTTCGGCTTAGGATTTAGGGTTAGGGTTAGGGTTAGGGTTGGTGTTAGCTTTAGGGTTAGGGTTAGGGTTAGTGTTGGTGTTAGATTTAGGGTTAGGGTTAGGGTTAGGGTTAGAGGTTAGGGTTAGGGTTAGTGTTAGGGTTAGGGTTAGGGTTGGTGTTAGGGTTAGGGTTAGGGTTAGGGTTAGGGTTAGGGTTAGGGTTAGGGTTGGTGTTAGGGTTAGGGTTAGGGTTAGGGTTGGTGTTAGGTTTAGGGTAGGGTTAGGGTTAGGGTTAGGGTTAGGGGTTAGGGTAGAGTTAGTGTTAGGGTTAGGGTTAGGGTAGGCCGAGCACTATTCCTCGCCCTAGGCCTATGCCTAGCAGTACCTCTGGTCCTACCACTACCCCTGGCCCTACAGCTACTTCTACCCATAGGCCCACCCCCATCCCTACCCCTAGCCACAACTCCAAATCCTGTCCCAAAGCCTACTCCGAGGTTTACCTTGACACCCACCCCTTGCCCTTTTCCTACCCCAGCGCTAAGCCTACCACTCCCACCAGCCCTACCTCAGGCCCTAGACCAACGGCCAGTGCTCACTCTAGTCCGAGGCCTAGCACTTGCCCGTCGCCGACCAGTACACCTTGCTTTACCGTTAGCCAGAGCACTAACCCGTGTCCTACGAAAACATTCTGGACCCACCCTTAGCCACACCCTAATCCAGCCCTACATCCGTTCTGAGTCCTAGGACTACACGGAGCCCTCCCGTGACACCTACCCCTAGCCCTCGGCCATCCTCTCCCACTACCACTAGTCCTAGGCCTCACATGAGCCCTAACCCTAACACTGCCCGTGGGCCTCTGCCAAACACTAGCCCTTCACCTAACCCTACACCGAGCACTACCCCTCGCCCTAGGCTTACGCCTAACACTACCTCTGGTCCTACTTTTACCCTTGGCCCTACAGCTCCCCCTACCCATAGGCTCACCCCCATCCCTATCCCTAGCCAAAGCTCCCACTCCTGGCCCTAGGCCTACTCCGAGGTTTACCTCGACACCCACCCCTTGCCCTATGCCTACCCCAGCGCTACGCCAACCGCTCCCACTAGCCCTAGCTTGGGCCCTAGACCAACGCCGATAACTTCCTCTAGTCCGAGGCCTAGAACTTGCCCCTTCGCTGACTAGTACACCTTGCCCTTGTTAGGGTTAGGGTTAGGGTTAGGGTTAGGGTTAGGGTTAGGGTTAGGGTTAGGGTTTAGGGTTAGAGTTAGGGTTAGGTTTTGTGTTAGGGTTAGGGTTTGGGTTATGGTTAGGGTTATGGTTAGGGGTTAGGGTTAGGGTTAGTGTTAGGGTTAGGGTTAGTGTTAGGTTTAGGGTTAGGGTTAGGGTTAGGGTTTGGTTACCCCGAGCACTACCCCTCGCCCTAGGCCTACGCCTCGCACTACCTCTGGTCCTACCCCTACCCCTGGCCCTACAGTTACCCCTACCCATAGGCCCACCCCATTTCTACCCCTAGCCACAGCTCCCACTCCAGGTCCTAGACCTACTCCGAGGTTTACCTCGACACCCACCCCTTGCCCTATGCCTACCCCAGTGCTACGCCTACCGCTCCCACTAGCCCTAGCTCGGGCCCTAGACCAACGCGCATGGCTCCCTCTAGTCCGAGGCCTAGAATTTGCCCGTCGCTGACCATACCCCTTGCCATTGTTAGGGTTAGGGTTAGGGTTAGGATTTAGGGTTAGGGTTAGGGTTAGGGTTGGTGTTAGGGTTAGGGTTAGGGTTGGTTTTGGGTTTAGGGTTAGGGTTAGGGTTAGGGTTAGGGTTAGAGGTTAGGGTTAGGGTTCGTGTTAGGGTTAGGGTTGGTGTTAGGGTTAGGGTTAGGGTTAGGGGTAGGGTTAGGGTTAGGGTTAGGGTTAGGGTTAGGGTTAGTTTTAGGGTTAGTGTTAGGGTTAGGGTTAGGGTTAGTGTTGGTGTTAGGTTTAGGGTTAGGGTTAGGGTTACGGTTAGGGTTAGGGGTTAGGGTTAGGGTTAGTGTTAGGGTTAGGGTTAGGGTTACGGTTAAGATTTAGTGTTAGGGTTAGGGTTAGGGTTGGTGTTAGGGTTAGGGTTAGGGTTAGGGTTGGTGTTAGGTTTAGGGTTAGGGTTAGGGTTAGGGTTAGGTTTAGGGGTTAGGGTTAGGTTTAGTGTTAGTGTTAGGGTTAGGGTTGGTGTTAGGGTTAGCGTTAGGGTTAGGGTTAGGGTTAGGGTTAGGGTTAGGGTTGGTGTTAGGGTTAGGGTTAGGGTTAGGGTTGGTGTTAGGTTTAGGGTTAGGGTTAGGGTTAGGGTTAGGGTTAGGGTTAGGGTTAAGATTTAGGGTTAGGGTTAGGGTTAGGGTTGGTGTTAGGGTTAGGGTTAGGGTTAGGGTTGGTGTTAGGTTTAGGGTTAGGGTTAGGGTTAGGGTTAAAGTTAGGGGTTAGGGTTAGGTTTAGTGTTAGGGTTAGGGTTAGGGTTGGTGTTAGGGTTAGCGTTAGGGTTAGGTTTAGGGTTAGGGTTAGGGTTAGGGTTAGGTTGGTGTTAGGGTTAGGGTTTGGGTTAGGGTTAGAGGTGGTGTTAGGTTTAGGGTTAGGGTTAGGGTTAGGGTTAGGGGTTAGGGTAAGAGTTAGTATTAGAATTAGGGTTATGGTTAGGGTTAGGGTTAGGGTACGCCGAGCACTATTCCTCGCCCTAGGCCTATGCCTAGCACTACCTCTGGTCCTACCACTAACCCTGGCCCTAAAGCTACCACTACCCATAGGCCCACCCCCATCCCTACCCCTAGCCACAACTCCAAATCCTGTCCCAAAGCCTACTCCGAGGTTTACCTTGACACCCACCCCTTGCCCTTTGCCTACCCCAGCGCTACGCCTACCACTCCCACCAGCCCTACCTCAGGCCCTAGGCCAACGGCCAGTGCTCACTCTAGTCCTTGGCCTAGCACTTGCCCGTCGCCGACCAGTACACCTTGCTTTACCGTTAGGCAGAGCACTAACCCGTGTCCTACGAAAACCTTCTGGACCCACCCTTAGCCACACCCTAATCCAGCCCTACATCCGTTCTGAGTCTTAGGACTACCCGGAGCCCTCCCGTGACACCTACCCCTAGCCCTCGGCCATCCCCTTCCACTACCACTAGTCCTAGGCCTCACATGAGCCCTAGCCCTAACACTGCCCGTGGGCCTCTGCCAACCACTAGCCCTTCACCTAATCCTACACCGAGCACTACCCCTCGCCCTAGGCTTACGCCTAACACTACCTCTGGTCCTATTCCTACCCTTGGCCCTACAGCTCCCCCTACCCATAGGCCCACCCCCATCCCTATCCCTAGCCACAACTCCAAATCCTCGCCCTAAGCCTACTCTGAGGTTTACCCCGACACCCACCCCTGCCCTATGCCTACCCCAGTGCTACGCCTACCGCTCCCACTAGCCCTAGCTCGGGCCCTAGACCAACGCCCAGTGCTCCCTCTAGTCCGAGGCCTACCACTTACCCCACGCCGACCAGTACACCTTGCCATACCGTTAGCCAGAGCACTAACACGTGTCCTACGAAATCACCCTGGACCCACCCTTACCACACCCTAATCCAGCCCTACACCATTCCCTGTCCAAGGACTACCCGGAGCCCTCTCGTGACACCTACCCCTAGCCCTCGGCCAACCCCTACCACTACCACTTGTCCTAGGTCTAACATGAGCCCTAACCCTAACACTGACCGTGGGCCTCTGCCAACCACTAGCCCTTCACCTAACCCTACCCCGAGCACTACACCTCGCCCTAGGCTTACGCCTAACACTACCTCTTGTCCTACCCCTACCCCTGGCCCTACAGCTCCCCCTACCCATAGGCCCATCCCCATTTCTACCCCTAGCCACAGCTCCCAATCCTGGCCCTAGGCCTACTCCCAGGTTTACCTCGACACCCACCCCTTGCCCTATGCCTACCCCAGCGCTACGCCTACCGCTCCCACTAGCCCTAGCTCGGGCCCTAGACCAACGCCGATGGCTTCCTCTAGTCCGAGGCCTAGAACTTGCCCCTTCGCTGACCAGTACACCTTGCCCTTGTTAGGGTTAGGGTTAGTGTTAGGGTTTAGGGTTATGGTTAGTGTTAGGTTTTGTGTTAGGGTTAGGGTTAGGGTTAGGGTTAGGGTTATGGTTAGGGGTTAGGGTTAGGGTTAGTGTTAGGGTTAGGGTTAGTGTTATGTTTAGGGTTAGGGTTAGGGTTAGGGTTTGGTTACCCCGAGCACTACCCCTCGCCCTAGGCCTACGCCTAGCACTACCTCTGGTCCTACCCCTACCCCTGGCCCTACAGTTACCCCTACCCATAGGCCCACCCCCATTTCTACCCCTAGCCACAGCTCCCACTCCAGGTCCTAGACCTACTCTGAGGTTTACCTCGACACCCACCCCTTGCCCTATGTCTACCCAGCGCTACGCCTACCGCTCTTACTAGCCCTAGCTCGGCCCCTAGACAAACGCGCATGGCTCCCTCTAGTCCGAGGCCTAGAACTTGCCCGTCTCTGACCATACACCTTGCCATTGTTAGGGTTAGGGTTAGGGTTACGGTTAGGATTTAGGGTTAGGGTTAGGGTTAGGGTTGGTGTTAGGGTTAGGGTTAGGGTTAGGGTTGGTGTTAGGTTTAGGGTTAGGGTTAGGGTTAGGGTTAGGGGTTAGGGTTAGGGTTTGTGTTAGGGTTAGTGTTGGTGTTAGGTTTAGGGTTAGGGTTAAGGTTAGGGGTAGGGTTAGGGTTAGGGTTAGGGTTAGGGTTAGTGTTAGGGTTAGGGTTAGGGTTAGTGTTGGTGTTAGATTTAGGGTTAGGGTTAGGGTTAGGGTTAGGGTTAGGGGTTAGGGTTAGGGTTAGTGTTAGGGTTAGGGTTAGGGTTAGGGTTAGGGTTAGGTTTAGGTTACCCCGAGCACTACCCCTCGCCCTAGGCCTACGCCTAGCACTACCTCTGGTCCTACCCCTACCCCTGGCCCTACGGCTCCTTCTACCCATAGGCCCACCCCCATCCCTACCCCTAGCCACAGCTCCAACTCCTGGCCCTAGGCCTACTCCGAGGTTTACCCCGACACCCACCCCTTGCCCTATACCTACCCCAGCGCTACGCCTATCGCTCCCACTAGCCGTAGCTCGGGCCCTAGACCAACGCCCAGTGCTCATCTAGTCCGATGCCTAGCATTTGCCCATCGCCGACCAGTACAGCTTGACCTACCGTTAGCCAGAGCACTAAGAAGTGTTTTACGAAAACACCCTGGACCCACCCTTAGCCACAACCTAATCCAGCCCTACATCCGTTCCGAGTCCTAGGACTACCCGGAGCCCTTCCGGGACAACTACCCCTAGCCCTCGGCGAACCCCTACCACTACCACTAGTCCTAGGCCTAACATGAGCCCTAACCCTAACACTGCCCGTGGGCCTCTGCCAACCACTAGCCCTTCACCTAACCCTACCCCGAGCACTACCACTCGCCCTAGGCTTACGCCTAAAACTACCTCTTGTCCTACCCATACCCCTGGCCCTACAGCTCCCCCTACCCATACGCCCACCCCCATCCCTACCCCTAGCCACAGCTCTTACTCCTGGCCCTAGGCCTACTCCGAGGTTTACCTAGACAACCACCCCTTGCCCTATGCCTACCCCAGCGCTACGCCTACCGCTCCACTAGCCCTAGCTCGGGCACTAGAGCAACGCGCATGGCTCCCTCTAGTCCGAGGCCTAGAACTTGCCCGTCGCTGACCATACACCTTGCCATTGTTAGGGTTAGGGTTAGGGTTAGGGTTAGGGTTAAGATTTAGGGTTAGGGTTAGGGTTAAGGTTGGTGTTAGGGTTAGGGTTAGGGTTAGGGTTAGGGTTGGTGTTAGGTTTAGGGTTAGGGTTAGGGTTAGGGTTAGGGTTAGGGTAAGGGGATAGGGTTAGGGTTAGTGTTAGGGTTAGGGTTAGGGTTAGGGTTAGTGTTAGGGTTAGGGTTAGGGTTAGGGTTAGGGTAAGGGGATAGGGTTAGGGTTAGTGTTAGGGTTAGGGTTAGGGTTAGGGTTAGTGTTAGGGTTAGGGTTAGGGTTAGGGTTGGTGTTAGGGTTAGGGTTAGGGTTAGGGTTGGTGTTAGGATAGGGTTAGGGTTAAGGTTAGGGTTAGGGTTAGGGGTTAGGGTTAGGGTTAGTGTTAGGGTTAGGGTTAGGGTTAGGGTTAGGGTTACGTTACCCCGAGCACTACCCCTCGCCCTAGTCCTACGCCTAGCACTACCTCTGGTCCTACCCCTACCCCTGGCCCTACAGCTCCCCCTACCCATAGGCCGACCCCCATCCCTACCCCTAGCCACAGCTCCACTCCTGGCCCTAGTCCTACTCCGAGGTTTACCCCGACACCCACCCCTTGCCCTATACCTACCCCAGCGCTACGCCTATCGCTCCCACTAGCCCTAGTTCGGGCCCTAGACCAACGCACATGGCTCCCTCTAGTCCGAGGCCTAGAACTTGCCCGTTGCTGACCATACACCTTGGCATTGTTAGGGTTAGGGTTAGGGTTAGGGTTCGGCTTAGGATTTAGGGTTAGTGTTAGGGTTAGGGTTGGTGTTAGGGTTAGGGTTAGGGTTAGGGTTAGGGTTACAGTTAGGGTTAGGGTTGGTGTTAGGTTTAGGTTTAGGGTTAGGGTTAGGGTTAGGGTTAGGGTTAGGAGTTAGGGTTAGGGTTAGTGTTAGGTTAGGTTTAGGGTTAGGGTTAGGGTTAGGGTTAGGTTACCCCGAGCACTACCCCTCGCCCAAGGCCTACGCCTAGCACTACGTCTGGTCCTACCCCTACCCCTGGTCCTACGGCTCCCCCTACCCATACGCCCACCGCCATCCCTACCCCTAGCCACAGCTCCAACTCCTGGCCCTAGGCCTACTCCGAGGTTTACCCTGACACCCACCCCTTGCCCTATACGTACCCCAGCGCTACGCCTATCGCTCCCACTAGCTGTAGCTCGGGCCCTAGAACAACGCCCAGTGCTCATTTAGTCCGATGCCAAGCACTTGCCCATCGCCGACCAGTACACCTTGACCTACCGTTAGCCAGAGCACTAAGCCGTGTCCTACGAAATCACCCTGGACCCACCCTTAGCCACAACCTAATCCAGCCCTATATCCGTTCCGAGTCCTAGGACAACCCGGAGCCCTCCCGTGACACCTACCCCTAGCCCTCGGTTAACCCCTACCACTACCACTAGTCCTAGGCCTAACATGAGCCCTAAACCTAACACTGCCCGTGGGCCTCTGCCAACCTCTAGCCCTTCACCTAACCCTACCCCGAGCACTACCACTAGCTTTAGGCTTACGCCTAACACTACCTCTGGTCCTACCCCTACCCCTGGCCCTACAGATCCCCCTACCCATACGCCCACCCCCACCCCTACCCCTAGCCACAACTCCCACTCCTGGCCCTAGGCCTACGCCGAGGTTTACCTAGACACCCACCCCTTGCCCTATGCCTACCCCAGCGCTACGCCTACCGCTCCCACTAGCCCTAGCTCTGGCGCTAGACCAACGCGCATGGCTCCCTTTAGTCCGAGGCCTAGAACTTGCCAGTCGCTGACCATACACCTTGCCATTGTTAGGGTTAGGTTTAGGGTTATGGTTAGGGTTAGGGTTAGGGTTAGGGTTTAGGGTTAGGGTTAGGGTTAGGGTTGGTGTTAGGGTTAGGGTTAGGGTTAGGTTTAGGGTTAGGGTTGGTGTTAGGTTTATGGTTAGGGTTAGGGTTAGAATGAGGGTTAGGGGTTTGGGTTAGGGTTAGTGTTAGGGTTAGGGTTAGGGTTGGTGTTAGGGTTAGGGTTAGGTTTAGGGGTCGTGTTAGCGTTAGGGTTGGTGTTAGGTTTAGGGTTAGGGTTAGGGATAGGGTTAGGGTTAGGGGATAGGGTTAGGGTTAGTGTTAGGGTTAGGGTTAGGGTTAGGGTTAGTGTTAGGGTTAGGGTTAGTGTTAGGGTTAGGGTTAGGTTACCCCGAGCACTACCCCTCGCCCTAGGCCTACGCCTAGCACTACCTCTGGTCCTACCCCTACCTCTGGCCCTACAGCTCCCCCTACTCATAGGACCACCCCCATTCCTACCCCTAGCCACAGCTCCAACTCCTGGCCCTAGGCCTACTCCGAGGTTTACACCGACACCCACCCCTTGCCCTATACCTACCCTAGCGTTACGCCTATCGCTCCCACTAGCCCTAGCTCGGGCCCTAGACCAACGCCCACTGCTCATCTAGTCCGATGCCTAGCACTTGCCCGTCGCCGACCAGTACACCTTGACCTACCGTTAGCCAGAGCACTAACACGTGTCCTAAGAAATCACCCTGGACCCACTTTTACCACACTCTAATCCAGTCCTACACCCGTTCCGAGTCCTAGGACTACCCTGAGCCCTCTCGTGACACCTACCCCTAGCCCTAGGCCAACCCCTACCACTACCACTAGTCCTAAGCCTAACATGAGCCCTAACCCTAACACTGCCCGTGGGCCTCTGCCAACCACTAGCCCTTCACCTAACCCTACACCGAGCACTACTCCTCGCCCTAGGCTTACGCCTAACACTACCTCTGGTCCTTCCCCTACCCCTGGTCCTACAGCTCCCCCTAACCATAGGCCCACCCCCATCCCTACCCCTAGCCACAGCTCCCACTCTTGGCCCTAGGCCTACGCCGAGGTTTACCTCGACACCCACCCTTGCCCTATGCCTACCCCAGCGCTACGCCTACCGCTCCCACTAGCCCTAGCTCGTGCCCTAGACCAACGCGCATGGCTCCCTCTGGTCCGAGGCCTAGAACTTGCCCGTCGCTCACCATAGACCTTGCCATTGTTAGGGTTAGGGTTAGGGTTAGGGTTATGGTTAGGGTTAGGGTTAGGGTTTAGGGTTAGGGTTAGGGTTAGAGTTGCTGTTAGGGTTAGGGTTAGGGTTAGGGTTAGGTTTAGGGTTGGTGTTAGGTTTAGGGTTAGGGTTAGGGTTAGGGTTAGGGTTAAAGTTAGGGGTTAGGGTTAGTGTTAGGGTTAGGGTTAGGGTTTGTGTTAGGGTTAGTGTTAGGTTTAGGGGTAGGGTTAGGGTTAGGGTTAGGGTTAGGGTTGGTGTTAGGTTTAGGGTTAGAGTTAGGGTTAGGGTTATGGTTAGGGGTTAGGGTTAGGGTTAGGGGTTAGGGTTAGGGTTAGGGTTCGGCTTAGGATTTAGGGTTAGGGTTAGGGTTAGGGTTGGTGTTAGGGTTAGGGTTAGGGTTAGGGTTAGGGTTAGTATTGGTTTTTGGTTTAGGGTTAGGGTTAGGGTTAGGGTTAGGGTTAGAGGTTAGGGTTAGGGTTAGTGTTAGTGATAGGGTTAGGGTTGGTGTTAGGGTTAGGGTTAGGGTTAGGGTTAGGGTTAGGGTTAGGGTTGGTGTTAGGGTTAGGGTTAGGGTTAGGGTTGGTGTTAGGTTTAGGGTAGGGTTAGGGTTAGGGTTAGGGGTTAGGGTAGAGTTAGTGTTAGGGTTAGGGTTAGGGTTAGGGTTAGGGTAGGCCGAGCAGTATTCCTCGCCCTAGGCCTATGCCTAGCAGTACCTCTGGACCTACCACTACCCCTGGCCCTAGAGCTACTTCTACCCATAGGCCCACCCCCATCCCTACCCCTAGCCACAACTCCAAATTTTGTCCCAAAGACTACTCCGAGGTTTACCTTGACACCCACCCCTTGCCCTTTGCCTACCCAAGCGCTAAGCCTACCACTCCCACCAGCCCTACCTCAGGCGCTAGACCAACGGCCAGTGCTCACTCTAGTCCGAGGCCTAGCACTTGCCCGTCGCCGACCAGTACACCTTGCTTTACCGTTAGCCAGAGCACTAACCCGTGTCCTACAAAAACATTCTGGACCCACCCTTCACCACACCCTAATCCAGCCCTACATCCGTTCTGAGTCCTAGGACTACACGGAGCCCTCCCGTGACACCTACCCCTAGCCCTCAGCCATCCCCTTCCACTACCACTAGTCCTAGGCCTCACATGAGCCCTAACCCTAACACTGCCCGTGGGCCTCTGCCAACCACTAGCCCTTCACCTAACCCTACACCGAGCACTACTCCTCGCCCTAGGCTTACGCCTAACACTACCTCTGGTCCTACCCCTACCCCTGGCCCTACAGCTCCCCCTAACCATAGGCCCACCCCCATCCCTACCCCTAGCCACAGCTCCCACTCTTGGCCCTAGGCCTACGCCGAGGTTTACCTCGACACCCACCCTTGCCCTATGCCTACCCCAGCGCTACGCCTACCGCTCCCACTAGCCCTAGCTCGTGCCCTAGACCAACGCGCATGGCTCCCTCTGGTCCGAGGCCTAGAACTTGCCCGTCGCTTACCATAGACCTTGCCATTGTTAGGGTTAGGGTTAGGGTTAGGGTTATGGTTAGGGTTAGGGTTAGGGTTTAGGGTTAGGGTTAGGGTTAGGGTTGGTGTTAGGGTTAGAATTAGGATTAGGGTTAGGGTTGGTGTTAGGTTTAGGGTTAGGGTTAGGGTTAGGGTTAGGGTTAGGGTTAGGGTTTGGGGTTAGGGTTTGTGTTAGGGTTAGGGTTAGGGTTGGTGTTAGGGTTAGTGTTAGGTTTAGGGGTAGGGTTAGGGTTAGGGTTAGGGTTAGGGTTGGTGTTAGGTTCAGGGTTAGAGTTAGGGTTAGGGTTAGGGTTAGGGTTAGGGGTTAGTGTTAGGGTTATGGTTAGGGTTAGGATTAAGTTTTGGGTTAGGTTACCCTGAGCACTACCCCTCGCCCTAGGCCTACGCCTAGCACTACCTCTGGTCCTACCCCTACCCCTGGCCCTACAGCTCCCCCTACCCATAGGCCCACTCCAATCCCTAACCCTAGCCACAGCTCCAACTCCTGGCCCTAGGCCTACTCCGAGGTTTAGCCCGACACCCACCCCTTTCCCTATACCTACACCAGCGGTACGCCTATCGCTCCCACTAGCCCTAGCTCGGGCCCTAGACCAACGCCCACTGCTCATCTAGTCCGATGCCTAGCACTTGCCCGTCGCCGACCAGTACACCTTGACCTACCGTTAGCCAGAGCACTAAGCCGTGTCCTACGAAATCACCCTGGACCCACCCTTAGCCACACCCTAATTCCAGCCCTACACCTGTTCCGAGTCCTAGGACTAACCGGAGCCCTCCCGTGACACCT